>NC_091120.1:18073207-18188207 GCF_040183065.1 Periplaneta americana
CTGGCCGCGAAACCAGGTGGCCTTGGTTCGATTCCCGGTCAGGGCAAGTTACCTGGTTGAGGTTTTTTCCGTGGTTTTCCCTCAATCCAATATGAGCAAATGCTGGGTAACTTTCGGTGCTGGACGCCGGACTCATTTCACCGGCATTATCATCTTAATTTCATTCAGACGCTAAATAACCTAAGATGTTGATAAAGCGTCGTAAAATAACCTACTAAAATAAAAAAATATCTACAGAGTGTAAGGGGTAAAAGTGTCATTATTTCAATTGATGATTATTCATGTCATAAGGAAGAAAAAATGTCCTTACAATTTTTTTTCTAATTGCAATATTTAACTAATTATTAAAGTTTACAATATTAGACATTTGGCAACGTTGCTGGATGGGGAAGAGGGGGTTTAGAAGTACACAGTACAGCTCAAGCGGGTACAGACATACCGGTACAAAACAGATGCTCTGTTCTAATGCAGGGGCGGACCATGACAATACTGTTGTTTACATAAAACGAGCAGCAAATACAAACATTCAATCTCATTAATAGAACATTATGGTAAATTTACATTTTATGTAACAATATTGCTCCATTTTTATTGTACGTCTAAAAAAAATAAACAATAATGGTTTTCTGCACAAAATCACACGAACTTTTTTTTCTAATGCAAATTTGTTATCTCTCCCGCTTCCATAAAGCAGTGTCATTTTTAAACAAATTTCCGGTTGTGTGATTTTCGAAACGCGGTAAAAGACTTCAAGTTTCTAATAATCGTTGAGAAACTGCTACAAAAGTTCGCCGATTAGGTAACTTTCTTTGAGGAAAACGTTGGCGGTACATCCTTCTTGCCTCACTTGAATTACGATGACTTTCTCCATAAATTAATAACATATGATATTCCTAAACTGTGAATGACATTGTAAGTTATTTATCGAATACCCTGTACTGAACTGTCATCCGCACGGCAGTAGAGCTATGGACGGGGAGCTTGAACTCAGCTGACTCGTATTTACGACTGTGCAGAGTACTGCCTGCTGAACGTTGCCACGTCTGTCACGCCAGAATAATAACAAATTTAAGCATGCATTTTTATTTTGTGCGAGTTCGTGCGTATTTGCTTGTTTTCCGCACAGAACCAATACGCGGTAAGTGTGAAATACCACATTCAGTATTCCCAACGTAACACACATAACAATTTTCCTCTTCTTACCGCTTAAACGCGACATTCATTTTACTGCTTTAGGCTTTTAACATATTATTTTTAGAGACGTTTAACATAGTAATAATTATAAATTGGAAACTTACCACTGCAATTTCACCTAAATTGCACTGTTAATTATTGTTTTTAAATATTTGCAAAAATTAAGTAAAGTCTACTACTCCACGAAACTTATTGCATTCCTGATACAAGTAACATTAAGGAAGCCGTGAAAAAATCAACAAGATTCCAGATGCCGATGTTATTACTGCAATATGTTATATAAATAATAATGTTAAAATATTAAAATGAAAAATAAATCATTACATAACCTTACCGTTTGTTTTAAGTTCGCATTTATAGACTGGGGGGAAAAAAAAGACACGTATATCACGGTCTGCTGGAGTATAGTAAGCACAGAAAATATTTTATAGGAACAATGTTGAAGAAAGATATTCTGGTTTTCCGAAGTTGGCGTCATTGAACAGAAACCAAGATGGAGATTTCATTGCAACTAATTAGAAATTCGTCTTTCAGGTATGTAATAAACGATCTTCGCACAAAATAATGTACGATACACGAGCGGTATGTTTGTTTTCATGTTCTCGGAAATTAAAAAAGCTCAACTACGTTTCGCTTTTTCAATCTTTTCCTCGAACATGAAAACGTCAACATACCGCTCTTGTAACGCATATTACTATAATTTCACGAAAACGTAATATAACAAGGAAATATTTATTTAAACTAATATTAACTCTTTGCTAGATATACCTACTGATGTAATTGTTTTCGTAATTTTACTAACGATGTAAACGCAAATAAAATAAGAAAGATATTTATTTTTTCTGGGAAAACTATCAAGTTTTCACCCTATGTTGTATGGACATTTTTTGATCCTGTAGACCGTCCCCGACGACTGTGAAAAGGACGGCACTTATACCCCGTACACACTGTATATTAATTAATTAATAATTATTAAATATCAATTCTATACTTTGGCCTACTTGATTCTCAAAATTGTGGATGAGCACTTCATAGGCACTCGTATTTGCGATAATCTTCAATAAAGCTAATCGTACTTGCCGCCATTTTCAGGTTAAAAGGTCCACCATCACCAAACAAAAGAATTTTCAGTTTATTCACGGCCACCTAAATCAATCAGCTGCTCGCTACATGATAGTCTACAGTTGAACGAAATACGCTTAAGATACCCAACGGCGATCGTTAGCTTTCAATTACCGAATACGCTCTCATTGTTAATGGAAAAAATCATGCAAAATTGAATGCGTTTCGTTCACTCTTGTATGCATTGCTTGAATGCTTAAAGTTGGAAGAAAAGTTGAACCGTGTTGATGCACCTTTAGGTATCCTTTTACTCTCTCTTCATTTATTTTCTTTTTTCCGTTCCTTTTTATTTGGCTGGTTCATTTTCTACGTTACGTATTTCAATTGTTCGCTATTCTGTCCTTTCTTTTTTCCTATCTATTTCGTTTTCATTTATTCCAACCCATCTTTGCAATACTTTTTATCCCTTGAAGCTTACTTCTGTCTCTGTTCTAATTTTATTGCTGTTATTATACGTTTTTATATCTTTTCTTTTCCTTCAATCAACTTTTCTTTAATTCTTTCAGTTCCTCGAATCAGCATCTGTGAATCTCGTGGCTAGATTACCTCCACAATTTTTCACTTGACATAACATAACACAGCTCCGTAATTCATGTGGAATCAGAGAAAACGCAACCCGGGATAACGTTCCTGACAGCCCGTAATATTTCACGCTCCTCCTCTCAGCTTAGTAACAGAGCGTCGTATCTCCCTCGTCCCTTTTCCGCTTCGTGGACAATGCACAGGCCTGCCTAGCGAAGGAGGGGCAAAAATTCCACTCAAACTGAATAGCAGTTGTATAGTTACAGTTAAGCTACTGAGGATCACGTACGAGTCATTCCTAAAATACTAATTTGGCCGTCTCTTCAATGTTGCCAACTAATATTAGATATCACAAAAAGACGATAAAATCACACAATGCCATGTACTATAATAATAATAATAATAATAATAATAATAATAATAAAATAAAGGTATCCCCGTAACATGCCATGAAGGCACTTGGGGGGCATGGAGGTAGAGCCCCATGCTTTCCATGACCTCGGCACTAGAATGAGGTGGTATGGTCGGCACCACGCTCTGACCGCCTTTTACCCCCGGGAAAGACCCGGTACTCAATTTTATAGGAGGCTGAGTGAACCTCAGGGCCGTTCTGAAAGTTTGGCAACGAGAAAAAATCCAGTCACCACCTGGGATCGAACCCCGGAACTTCCAGTATAATAATAATAATAATAATAATAATAATAATAATAATAATAATAATAATAATAATGATAATAATACTTACTTGAGTTTTACTTGAAGCAAGTAAAGAAATAGGTTTGGAAGTAAATCCCGAAAAGACAAAGTATATGATTATGTCTCGTGACGAGAATATTGCACGAAATGGAAATATAAAAATTGCAAACTTATCCTTTGAAGAGGTGGAAACATTCAAATACCTGGGAGCAACAGTAACAAATATAAATGATACTCGAGAGGAAATTAAACACAGAATAAATATGGGAAATGCCTGTTATTATTCGGTTGAGAAGTTTTTATCATCCAGTCTGCTGTCAAAAAATCTGAAAGTTAGAATTTATAAAACAGTTCTATTACCGGTTGTTCTGTATGGTTGTGAAACTTGGACTCTCACTTGGAGAGAGGAACATAGGTTAAGAGTGTTTGAGAATAAGGTGTTTAGGAAAATATTTGGAGCTAAGAGGGATGAAGTTACAGGAGAATGGAAAAAGTTACACAACACAGAACTGCACGCATTATATTCTTCACCTGACATAATTAGGAACATTAAATCCAAGACGTTTGAAGTGGGCAGGGCATGTAGCACGTATGGGCGAATCCAGAAATGCATATAGAGTGTTAGATGGGAAACCGGAGGGAAAAAGACCTTTGGGGAGGTCGAGACGTAGATGGGAAGATAATATTAAAATGGATTTGAGAGAGGTGGGACATGATGATAGAGACTGGATTAATCTTGCTCAGGATAGGGACCAATGGCGGGCTTAGGTGAGGGCGGCAATGGCTATTTGTAAGTATGTAAGTAACTACTATGAGTAGAAAAGAGGGTAGGGTAAAAAATGTGAAGTTATGTGAAAGGAAAATAGCAGTGAGAGTGGAAAACAATATCTTACGGAATTTGAAGCATGATTGCAAAAACCTGTTTCATACATGTCAGAAAAGTAATAACATTGTCTGCTTTGTTAGATCGATGAGGAATGTAGGGACATCTCTCGGTATATTATATATTCCTCTCTACTTCGCAGAATGTGTGCAGCTGAACGAATCGCAGAACCATGTATGCTTAAATTCCTACGTGTGACAATAGGCAGGAAAACAGGTCAGAAATGTCATCGCATGTTCTCGTATGAATTGCCAGCAACATTTCCCTTCCAGGAAATTGTCTTATATACTTCCGTTACTTTATGACTATATTCAACCAAATTCACTGCCATCAAGTATAATCTTTTGTGCGAGATCGTGCGTATTTGCTTGGTTTCCGCACAAAACCAACCAGCGGTAAGTCTAAAATTCCACATTCAGTATTCCCAACCTAACACACATAACAATTTCCCTCTTCTTACCGCTTAAGTGACATATTGATTTTACTGCTTTAGGCTTTTAACATATTATTTTTAGAGACGTTCAATATAGTAATAATTGTAAATTGGAAACTTACCACTGCAATTTCACCTAAATTGCATTGTTCATTATTGTTTTTAAATATTTGCAAAAATTAAGTAAACTCTACAACTCCACTAAAGTTACTGCTTTTCGTGATCCAAGTAACATTAAGGAAGCCGTTTGTTTTAAGTTCACATTTATAGACTGGGGGAAAAAAAGACAGACGTATATCACGGCCTGCTGGAGTATTTATAGTAAACACAGAAAACATTTTAAAGCAACAATGTTGAAGATAGATATTTTTGTTTTGTAAATTTGCCGTCATTGAACAGAAACCAAGATGGAGATTTCATTGCAACTAATTAGAAATTCCTCTTTCAGGTATGTAATAAACAATCTTCGCACAAAATAATGTACGATACACGAGCGGTATGTTTTCTTTCAATTCTCGGAAATTAAAAAAGCTCTACTACGTTTCGCTTTTTCAAACTTTTCCTCGAACATGAAAACTTCAACATACCGTTCTTGTAACGCATATTACTATTATTCACTTTCATCCACGTCTACTGATAGCTCTGTCGGAAACGAACATACCACATTAATGTGAATACTTTCTGGTAATATGATATCGTGTACGTATCGAAGGGTAGCATTTGTGTCTAAAATTACAACAGATCCGAACTAAATTACTGGCAGGGCAGAGAAGACATCTTTCATTCACAGGGCCTACGTGTTGGCAAATAGATGTGAGAACTGGACTTATACAGAATGAAGTGATAAAATGAAAATCAAACCATCTGAGCTGGATCAGAAGAAGATAAGTAATTTAAGGAAAGAACTGCAATGTAAATCTGGTAATTTCATTTTGTATGTCAAGGTCACAGTCTACTATATACAGTCGCGAAGCTTGAGGTGTTTTTTTGCAAATCTCGTGATAAAGCGCTCCAAGCGGTTAGCAACTAGGAACAATAGACTGTCCATGGTCGACTTTGGACTTTGTCTTATTTCTATCGAGTGCTAGCTCGTTGCGTATTTCACATTGATGCTTGTGAAATGTTCGTTATTGGTTGTAATGAAAATGTTAATGGCTAAAATATAATAATTGGAATAATAATATGGGACAAGGAGGAGACGTTTATAGTGCTATAAATTGTAGCAACAGTAAGAGAAAGAGGCCAGAGTTATCCTTTGTCCGATTTCCGAAAGATTCAGAAAGGTTCCTGGGTTTCCACAAGAATGCTGTGCAGAAACAAAACTCTTAATTTTGAAGTTCCTTGTGACTGTTAGAATACATTATATCCTTAAATTTCACAATGAAATGTTTCAGTCTAACCGAAAGGACATTAGATACCGGTTAAAGTTCTGTCACTTAGGCTGCTAAATTTCCAGAGAAATAAAGGTTAGGTCTACTTTTTTTTTCAGAGGATATATTTTTAATTGTAGCTATTAATTTTGTTATTATTTTTATGTGTTATTTTACTAAAGACGTAGAAAAATTAAGTTTGTTTTAATGAAATTTATTGACCACGTTTTATTTTCAATTCTGGTGGGATTATTATTGCTTAGGCCAATTTTTTTCAATGGATGTGTTTTTAATTTTACCTGTTAATTTTGTTGTTATTTTTATTTGTTGCTTTACTAGAGACGCAGAAAAAGTCTGTTACAATAAAATTTATTGATCACGTTTTATTTCCAATTCTGGTGTGATTATTATTGCTTAACTTCATCCCACTTTGTTAACTACGTAAGCCTGCACTACAAGTACCGATACGCGTAAGTTACTCCATTAATTCATATTTCCATTATTATTGTTGTAAAGGGAAATGCAAATTAATATTTATTGGTTTCATAGTTAATTATCGCTATAATCTTGAATGGGTGAAGCTATTATAGTAAATTTCAGTTCGTTTTGCACAAACAAAAATTATATTACTTATTTCTTGCAGGTATCTTCGAGTTTATGGTGGAATTTAATATACTTCATTAAAATAATAAATTAACTTTATGCATTTAATATTTCAATAATGGAAGGAAGGTGTTAATTTTTCCAAAAGAACACGACAACGAAAGTGTAACATATTTTGACGTCTGCTAGGAGAGATCTGTTATGATGAGGCGATAGTAGCGATCCTAATGGTGGGCAACTACCCATGTTTGCATTTTTACTACATATTGAGCTTCGCGACTGTATATAGTAGACTGTGGTCAAGGTCATGTGTAAGTGATAACGAATATCCAAGGTAGTTAATATTGTCCACTCTTTGTAATAATTTATTACTGAGGCACATTTTGCTGGGTATAAATATTTTCCTTTAAATGCAAACACTTTGGTTTTATTATATGACATATTCATATCACAATTGAAGGGTTCAGAGCTATAGTGGGCTAAGCGCCATTTATTAAAAACGGAGAAAGCAAGGATTAATTTAAGTGAATACCATAGTTCAGTGATATCAAAGCAAGCGCATTTTTCTGACCTTGACGTCGTGCGCGGGCATCAAGCGCTAAGTATGGAAAGAGGAAGAGTTGTGTATATGAATAAGCAACCTGTTGGATTAAGAAAACAGTGGTGCACAAACTTCAAACGGAACGTGAAATTTTGATGTCGTAATTTTTATATGGCTTCTTTGTGTTTGATATTATCTATATTGTCAGTAAAACAAAAGTACTAATACGAATTTCTTAATATTGCAGTTGTGTCTTAAATGTTAATAACATAAAAGTTAAGAAGGAATATTCACACAAATTCCATAATAGTACAATTATACTGTACTAAGTGTATGAAACATATCATTCATAATGAAAGTGATATCCCCCCCCCCAAAAAGAGATTGAGTATGATATGATAAGTTGGAATTGATATTGATGGTACCTTCAGCCTTATAAAAGTAATCAATAAACTAATCAAAACAATATTACAGTATAATCAAAGTTACCTAGGTGTTGTATATGTTTTAAATGAAACTAATATTCCATAACAAAACTCTTAGGCCTATCGCATTATGCTTTTAAGGAGATATTGGTGAGCAACTTCCTATCATCAGAATATTAAATTATTTTCTCGAAATGTGCTGAAGCTATAGAGCTGATATTTTTACAACACATGGGCACATATATTTTACTTACGATGTAATAGTAGTTGCTTTATTAATTCATTTCCTTACAAACAATTTCCATGCGAATATTTTCAAAATTTTCAATACACTATCTTCAGTAATACGTATTTACGGTATATTATATACGAAAACATTCTGTAAGGCTACTAAATAAATAGGCCTATATCTGAAAATTTCACTTTTCTATAAAAAAAACTTGAGAAAATATTTCTTTTGAATAAAAAAATGAAACTTGTGAAAAATGAGCATTAAAATTAAAACTTACATTCTTATAATGCACTTATACTTCTTAGACAAATCTAAAAAGTAACATGGATACAGTTTTAATAAGTTCTCTTCCCTTTATTCATTGAATCAGTTCTGGCCATCCCTGATTATAGCTCGACCAAGAAGTATATACTACTTCTCTCGTCTGTCTCTTTCCTTTGCGCTGTAAAGCGCTCAGGCTCTCCTGGGCTCTAAAGCACGCGCTTGCTCCTATGGGCATTAATTAACATGACTGCCATAGTTTAATGAAGATTGACATATTTACTTTTAATGTGCATACTTTATATTACTTGCTTTATGTTTTATTGAATTATGGTAATCACATAATTTTAACCATTGTTTTCTCCGTTTTTAATATATAGCGCTTGGCCCACTATGGTTCTGAACCCTTCAATTTCTGGTTACTTTCTCTAAATTATGTATTATTATATGGAGGCCATCTTCAGAATTAGCAAATAATACTCGGTCGTCTCATTATAACACAGTGTATAAATTGAGTCTACGTGTAATTGGTACATTGCCATGTCTCCATTCTTTAATTATAGTATTCGTGTAAATTATGAATAACAAAGGGGAGAGTCCACAACCTTGTTAGACTCCTCAGTTAATTAATTTACAGACTGAGAGATTTGTTTACTTAAAGAGATATTAAATTACTTCTGCATAAGTTAATACTTGTATACTAGAATGTATTTTTCTGTTTGTGATTATGTATTCAGTCTCTTTTTTTTATTACATATATATTTTTTTTATTATTGTTATTTCAAAGTTAATATTGATTGTGTATATGTATTCTATATCTCTTTTCTACTTAATTATGTTTATTATTATTTTTAAGTTCATATTTGTATACCGGTATGTATTTTTTTCTGTATGTGATTTGATCCTGACTGAGTGGAAGAAAAGGCCTGATGGCCTTAACTCTGCCAGGGAAAATAAACTATTATTAAGTTAGATACGCTGTTAATATTTGTTTCAGTACTCCGCCATTATGTAGAATTGTAGGTAATTTTTCTCTTTTAACTCTATCAAATGCCTTAAAGCGATCTATGAATGCAGCATGTCTATCCATGTTACATTCCCTATGTTCATCAATTATAATTTCAAGGCTTTAATCTAATTAATGTACATATGTCTACAAATGTATATATTTTGTTATCATCATTAGTCTATAAGTTTCAATTTGTTATGATTAGTTTAAATTATAACCCTGCTACGGCTTAACGAACGTAGAAATTTTCATTCTCTTGTTCTCCTTTTTCAAGTCCTTCACACCTCTACACCTACCTACCTTGCCTCCCGTTTCAGTTACTGTCATCATATCATAATCTCTTCACACGCACGCAAAATAGCAGCATACTAGCCCTACCAATACATAAGACATCATCGTATTCATCATCATACACAATCTCGCTCTCGCGCTTGTGGAATACCCTACCCAGTGACATCAGAGACTGTCGGAATTTAGTAGCGTTCAAAAGCAAGCTTATTAAGCATTTTCTTACTGCGTAAGTAGGTTTAATTTTTACTTAATTAATAAAAAAAATGTTTCTCTCTTCTTAACTTTTACAATAAACTGTCTAGCTTTTATTAATGAGTTAATCTTTTAGTACTTTGATTTTTATTGTATTTGTAAATTTAATATTAATTGCAATTATAATTGTAATTGTATTCTTAATATTGTAGTTGTAATTCCCTGGTAGAGGGGAAGAGAAGGCCTGATGGCCTTATCTCTACCAGGTTAAATAAATAAATACATAAATAAATAAATAAATAAATAAATAATATAGGCCTAGTCTGTGTAAAATAGGGTTTATATTATGGAATAAGTAGTACTAATACTATTCTATTGATAGGAGTAAAAATCAGAATAGTACGGATAGTACTTAGGCCTATCGAGTAAAACGGTGCTAACATTTATGGGAAACTTATTTTTTTCTGAGAAGAGTATTCATTTGGGACTAATACAGTATTAGAATTTTGTTGTTGTACTCTATCCAAGGAATAAGTTGAATAATTTCAAGGGAAAAATTGTTCCGGGGCCGGGTATCGATCCCGGGACCTCTGGTTGAACGTACCAGCGCTCTACCACTGAGCTACCCGGGAACTCCACCCGACGCCGTCTCAACTTTTCCCTTTATATCCACACAACTCGCGTGGGCTGAAGAAACGCCAGAGACCCACAACGAGTGCACACAATCTCTGTGTGACTTGGAATTGTGGTCCCGGAACAATTTTTCCCTTGAAATTATTCAAATCTGCTTTACAGGGAGCTTCACCTGAAAGACTAGATTTGCATAAGGAATAAGTTGTTAAACTCTTCACAGTTATATTAGGCCTACTTCCACTCTACACTGTATGACTCGCCTAGAATCAAACTGCGCTTTCTCCAAATTATGAAAAAAGGTTAAGGTATGTTTCAGTGCAGAATTCTACAGGGAAAGTGATACACTGTGTTAGGTAAATTTCATTATGTTAGGTAAAGTTCATTTTTATTATTGTTAGTATTAACTTTTCATTATGTATTTCTATATTGGCAACATTTGTTAATAAACACGAGAAGATGGCTGACAACCTACCCACTCTCTCTTCACACTGCTTGTTTTGAGTCAAACTGAAAATTATCTGCCTTAACTTTTGTAGTAACATCACCGTGTGGAGTCTAACTGTACAAGTTTTTCGTCTTTTAAGACAAATCAAATTTTTGGATAAAGTACAATTTGATTCTAGGCGACATATATGAGATTTTATACTAATTGTTAACCGAGTAGAATGTCATATAATATAATTATAATGTTAACCTCAATAACGTATCAAAAGCTTTTTCGAAAACGACAAACATAATTGGACGATGATTAGGAGTAATGATCCAAGCGCCAAAAACCTGTTTCGAGATATTGGCCATTGAAATAAATCTGTTTTTTATTTTAATAAAACATTTTATGCAAGAAATATTACAACATTCATACTATTACAAAAAATAGCACAATTAATACCAAAAAAGGCTAACCGGTTTTTAATAAGAGACCAGCAGTTGAATTAATATTTTAGAGCAAAATAAATCAATGAATTTTATGCAATAAACGAATTTTTGCTTATAAATAGCAGCAAAATTCAGATATTACATTCTTGATTTTTTCCGAGTTAGCCTAAATTAGCCTGCCATCAACAGATTTGCGCAAATATCTCATTTTTTCAAATGTATAAATTATTTTTATCAAATGCTGAATTGAACATACAGTAAAATCCCTCGTATCCGGCATTCAAATAACCGGCAATACCATAAACAACGGCACTTTTGGTTAGGCTAAAAAAAGTAATTCATGAAAATAGGAAGAGTCGAAGATGTGAGTTGTTTTTGTGGATCCCACATGCCTCATATTGTTTATTTACTCTTTACATTGTTCACGCGTGAAAACAGACAGAAAACCCCGTTATGTCCCTAGAGTAGATCGGGTAGCATCGGTAAGCTGTCACTTGGGCCTTGCAAACAAATCGCAGAGACGATATCTTTAAATTTACCACTTGAACTCGCCCGTTCGAAGGGGTGTTGGGAGAGTCTAAATAGGAAAGTGTGAAATTCTCTGTTCCTACAGTGCGTAAAAGTTTCATTCGAGTGATAGCATATATCACACTCTAGTGGTATATATAAACAAGAAGACATTAGAGATATGTTAAAGAGGTACAGGTTATCGAGCGTTACTTCATGTTCACAGCTGCGACATTGGCTACACTGCTCTTCACATCACATGGCCGCTATTTAAAATTTTCATAAGGCTACGACAGTGTTTACTATTTTTTACCCTGTTATGCATTACAATATGTACTGATGAATGTACATTACCGTATTCAATACTAAAAATAAACATTATACGTATTTCAAAACTTTATTTTTAAGTATCTACATTATATGAAAATTACTAAATTTAAACATGAAAAAAAAAATGTTTGTGCAGTGCAGTGTACCTATAAACGTATTTTCCAATCATCCGGTAAAATCAGTTATCCGGCACTGGCTTTGTCTCACAGTTGCCGGATACGAGAAATTCTACTGTACAATGTAACCCATTGTTGAGCGACTGCCTTCAAAAACTATGTCCCTCATTGGCTGGAATAGGTTTAACACTGACTGCAAAACTAGTTAAGATATTGTATACATTTTTCTGTATGTTGCTAATAATTTAATCATGATATAACGTCAAGGGTCTTTATATAACTAGAAAAAAAAATTAATATATAGTCGCGACGCTGTTATTTCCGGCGTGACTCCGCCTCTTTGCTTACGTCTTAGAAAGTGAAGGCTCTATAAAGTCTAGGTAGGTAGTATCGTTCGCCATTTTTGTTCTTTCGTTGCCGAGCTACCGGACGAGGGATCTATTTGCCACACCGTTAAACATTATCATGTCGTAGCTCCTATGATAATAAATCAAACGCACTGTAATTCAGCAAATAATTGAGCGGCAAATAACGTCTTCGTGTGCTTTCTGCGAACGTCAACGAAGGAGCCAAAATGGCGGGCGATTATATTAAGTATTTATCGAGCCTTCTTTATCTTCATCAGCGACTCATAAGACGCACACGTTTAAATGTAGGCGACCTACAATGTGATTGGCTGCCGGAAATAAGAGCAACGGGACTATAATCCTGTCACTGAAACTTCAAACACGGTTGAACGTGGAATGACTACAGTTTTAACAGTCGAAAATAGGAAATCTTATTCTATAAGGAATAAAGGCATGCAGATCATTTTCTTTCACACAGGAACCGGTTGCTAGGAGATTGGATTCCAACTGTAGGCCTACTGCTTTCTTTCTGGTTGAGACACAGTTACTATCAGAAATGGCCAATTTATATTGTGCAAGAAAATTCTGTCAACGGTTCTGGGAATACAGCAGGAGATCGAAAAGGAATGGGATTGCATTATATGAGAGAGAAAAAAGGCGATGATAGCAACCACTAAGCTAGCGACCTAGCTTCCATAAAAATAAAAGAGAAAAAGCCCAGACACTAAAACAACAAATCGTGTAATCGGACAGGGACTTAGACCAACGAAAAGTAAACCTGGAGGATGAGTGTTTTAACAAAACAATCTATCTTGGTGGTTTTGGTTTTAATTACTGGAAATAGATAAAAATAACAATTCATTATAGGAGGTGAAGAGAGAATGACCAACTGCGACAAAATTTTTAGATTTCATTGTAATTTTATTTTGTTTGAAATATTTTCATGACAGACAAAAAATAAAAATAAGAGAAAATAACCGATAATCATAGCCTATTTGCAAACATATATTAACAATGTTGCATCTTGGTGTAAAAAGAAGTTTATGCTCGACCATGCCGAAATGTAGTAATTATACACCTGGTAGCAGCCCTTTAATGGACCTCATTGAAGTACACCTATTCATTAAAGTTCAGGTGTTCCACCAATCAGAAAACACCATTGTAGCAATATGAAAGCGCAAGTATTGATTATTCTCGGATATGCAATCGAAAGACAACTAGCGAAACGTCACGGAGGCTGGAAATCCAATACTGTCGCAGAAGGTTATGTTCTGTTACTATAATAATTAGCGCTAATTGTAAATAATATTCAAATAAATTCAATTTGTCATCTCGTTTTTCAATGTCTAAATCAATTTCAAGGTTATATCAAGATTAATGTTTATTTTACTCTCTCGATTATATCAAGGTCAATGACATTTGTTTCTAGGAAAAAATCAATACTTTCGCGTCTGCGCACATCTCACAATTTACGAGATATTGCAAAAGGTCAGTTCCGCTCCTCAGTCAGATAAGAATAACATGAATACTTATGAATAATTTCAAGTTAGAAATATGGTCGAGCATAAAAAGTCGTATGAAAATTGCCTATAATGGTAATTAAGACGCTCGTATGAAAATTATGAAACTCGCTTGCGCTCGTTTCATAAACATACTCGCGTCTTAATTACTACCATTATAGGTTCGTTGCATAATGTACTATTGTTGCTTACCCAAGAGTTTTTCTCGGAAAGGAAGTGAAGAAACTATTATTTTATAAACGGCGTACCTTTCGCATCAGTATCAACAATTAAGGATTTAGGCATAACACTTGACAACTAACTTTTAATTCATATATTACTTCAACTGTTAATTCTGCTTATAAAGCATTTGGATTTGTTATAAGAAATTCAAAAGTGTTTAATAATCCTGCAGTCCTGATTGTACTATACACAGTTTAGTTACAAGTAGATTAGAATATGCCTCAATCATATGGGATCCAATGCACAAATTTCAATAACAAGTAGTTGAAATTATTATTATTTTATAAAGAAATGAATGTTTATATTCAAGTATAAGTACGGTATAAACTAGGACTCATGGTCATAAATTACAACTTTGAAATTTAAAAATACTAATGAAAGTCTGAAAGTCTTAAAACATAAAACGTCAGCGCCGTTTTTTTTACTACATTTGACAGCTTTTAAAGACAAAGAATAGTAATATGCGTCACAAGAGCGATATGTTGAAGTTTTCATGTTCGAGGAAAAGTTTGAAAAAGCGAAACGTAGTTGAGCTTTTTTAATTTCCGAGAATTGAAAGAAAACATACCGCTCGTGTATCGTACATTATTTTGTGCGAAGATCGTTTATTACATACCTGAGAGAGGAATTTCTAATTAGTTGCAATGAAATCTCCATCTTGGTTTCTGTTCAATGACGGCAAATTTGCAAAACAAAAATATCTATCTTCAACATTGTTGCTTTAAAATGTTTTCTGTGTTTCCTATACTCCAGCAGGCCGTGATATACGTCTGTCTTTTTTTCCCCCAGTCTATGATGAGTCTGGAATCTTGTTGATTTTTTCACGGCTTGCTTAATGTTACTTGCATCACGAATGCAGTAACTTTAGTGGAGTTGTAGAGTTTACTTAATTTTTGCAAATATTTAAAAACAATAATTAACAGTGTAATTTAGGTGAAATTGCAGTGGTAAGTTTCCAATTTATAATTATTACTAGAACGTCTCTAAAAATAATATGTTAAAAGCCTAAAGCAGTAAAGTCAACATGTCACTTAAGCGGTAAGAAGAGGGAAATTGTTATGTGTGTTAGGTTGGGAGTACTGAATGTGGAATTTTAGACTTTCCGCGGATTGGTTTTGTGCGGAAACCAAGCAAATACGCACGATCTCGCACAAAAGTTATTTTATCACACTGGTCTTTCACTTTAGATGCCACATTCCCATACAATGATTTAAAGTTTCCAGGAATTTTAAAATAACAGCGCTATACGATATTGCGAATTTTAATATGACACATTTCCAATACATGTCACGAAGTCTTCATTCTTGCACACCTGACATGAAACGATTCGTGGAAAACTACAGACTATAAATACTATCGATCCTCGTGCTTTCAATAGTCCATATACACGTGTTACACGTTCACCAAATTTTTAAGACTATATCATTTTTATTTTAATAAATACTATTTGACATATCGCCTTTGTGCGAGATATATCCGTTTAAAAGCGAGTTCAGAAGTCTTTCAATAACAAGAACGTACTTATAAATTACATCATCAAGAAGAAATGGTGCATCTTCATGCCTCATACATAACTGAAGGACACGTGACGTAATGTACAGGGACATCATTTTATTTTTACTAACATTTTTAATATTAACCTGGCTATACCTTTAGAGAACCGAAAACACCGCTTGCTCCCCCCTCCAAGACTGGAGTTCGATGATACTGGCGTAAAACACAAATCACTCTACTAGGTATAGGAAGGAAGAAAAGTAGTTCATCCATTTACGTAAACTAGGAAATATCGGGATTTTGAGTTTGATAATTTTCATTTGGTTTTTCTTTAATCAAAGTACAGTACTGTATTAAGAATAAGTGTTTTTACTCACGAAGTGAGTTATCCATGCGAACGTATTCATTATGCAGTGTATATTATGCTGTCTACAGCACATTAGCGTACAATATAGAGAAAGAAGTTAAATTGAAAAATAATCATAATATGAATATTTAAACACAATTTTGAAAATGGTGGCCGTTCATTTCGATACAGGCTTCAGTTCTTTTGTGCATATTATCGTACTATAGACTATTGCATCTAATTCCAATTACCAGTTTCGTCCTTCGTACTAGTAACTCATGTTGAAATAATTCTGTACCTACTCTACGTACTGTAAATTCAATCTTCACTTCTGCCCGACCCGAAAATATAAAATTACTCAGACATGCTATCTACTGTCCGTCCAAGTGGTTATGCCGCAGGATTGTAGAAAGGGAGGAAATCACGTGACAGTTAACTACTTAACGAGGCCTTTTATTTAAGTTAAATTAAACAGCTGTATAATATTACATAAACTTCCAATTCCTAAGAGAAATTATTGTTTTCAGAAAAGAGCTAAGACAGCCCAGCTATTACAGAGGGGCGAGCAGAAGCAGGTGGGGGAAATCGGGATGCGACGTAGGCAAACGGACAGTACCTGTGCGAAAATATGATTCAATATTGAAAGCTCTTTCGTCACTGGAAAACGCGAACATATTTCTGGAACGTACTATACTCAGTAACTCAGTACTGCTTACTATCTGCGGTCTTGGTTCTGTGTGTAGTTGGAACTTCCTTAGTAGAAGGGGTGGGAGTGAAGTACATTAAAAAACTCAGGTACAATAATAATTGAAGTAAAAATAAAATGATGTCCCTGTATATCCCGTGCACGCTTATACTTATTCTATTATTGTTGGACTAAGAAAATCTCCTTAGATATAACACAACATTTCAGAACAATCAAAACAAACAAATGTTATTTTATTATCCGAGTATTACTTGAGACTATAAAAAAAGTTTAGTTTATAGGAATCCAAAGCAGAATGACAGCTATAAGAAAAATTAAATAAACCAAGAGAAGATAACATTTATTTTTTCTGTTGATCTCACTATCAACAGGCACGGAAAGTACATAAACACCAGTCGTAGGACAAACACAAGATATTTTAAATTTATTATTCTTGCATCATTGCCTATAAAACAGGAAAGCTAATTTCGGTTTATAACTGTGAAATACGACTTGAGTCGTGAGGAACAGATGTTGGATCACTGACGGATGATTGACGTCTGTACCCCGTTATGTAGAGTGGAGAGAAAAAATGAAGCACAACATATTTATATCTATAAAACTTTCTGAGAATAACACTGCTCAAGAATTTTTATGTTATTTTTTAAGTTTTCTGAATAAAATTTCCTCATATCTCCCACTGGTTTTCTCTTACTATGGACATTTCAAGCAGTTTTTACACTGCAGATCGAGAAAACAACTACCATAAGTTGTTTGGCCTTCTAAATGCCTCAAACACTACATTTCACGTAACCAATGGAATAATTTCTTCTGTCAAGATCGACAGGATTCGCTACATTCCCTTCATTTACGACGTACAGTAAAAAACACTCAAGACGAAAAACATTTCAATGATTCTTCCAAACACAGCCTCTATGTTTAGGTAGAGTATAAAAGTAAAGCAATATTTTGGACAGCAAAAAATCGATCATAAGAGTGTGGGTATTTAAGGGGTTAGGTTCAGCTTACAGCAATATTCAACATTTTTTTCCTCCATTACTGTATATTGTACAATAATGAACATTAGTATATGCAAAACAATGTCCTTCTGCTATATGAAAAAATATTTTTACGATTTAAAAAAAATTATTTACATTTTTTTTTTTTTTTCAAAATTCAGTTCACTGTGCAGTGATGAAGCTTTTCCCACATACCTCAAAAACTATCTAACATTCTGTGATGAAATTTCTTGTGTGTATTAATGCACGTTATATCTACAATATGATGCAAGATCACTTCCCTATCTTTGATAGATTGTCTGATAAAAAAAATCATTTAATGAAATGGTCAAATATTGGTATTTTCTTCTAACACAAAATAATGATTTATTAAGGAATGTAGTTGAAAGAGCATGATATTGTAAACATGAGTTTCAGCAATAAAATAAAAGAGAGAGAACTTGAAAATGTTAACGAGTTTATGAGTTATGAGGAAAGACTTCATTACTGCACAGTGAACTCCACATTTTGAATTTTGAAAAAAAAAAAAAAATATATATATATATATATATATATATATATATATATATATAGATATTATTTTTATCGTAAAAATATTTTTCCCATATAGCAGAAGGACAGTGTTTTACACATACCAATTTTCATTATTGTACAAGATACAATAATGGAGGAAAAAATGTTGAATATTTCCAAAAATTTTACTGCTGTAAGCCGTACCTAACCCCTTAAGAGTTGTGAATTAATTATAGAAATTGAATCTGATACAACGTTAATACAATACTTCCTAGAATATATAATCTATCTACAAAATAAATGAAGAGATAAATAGATAAATAAATAAATAATTAATTAAATAAATAAATGAATAAGTAATTAAGAAAATAATTCACTACGTAAGTAACTAAGTATGTTACTAAATAAGTAAGTAACTACGTAGGTCACTAAGTAATTAACTAAGTAAGTACCTAAGCAAGTAACTAAGTAAGTACCTAAGCAAGTAACTAAGTAAGTAAATAAGTAAATACATAAATATTAGTCTGCCTAACTCTCCAGCAATATCCTTAATACGTGTATTTGCGCCGTTATCAAGGCGTTAAAATGATTTCTTGCCTGTTTGTTGGGACTTGAATTCTCGTCACAACAGACCACGTTGTAGCTACTGTTTTGCTGCTTTGTTTAGATTCAAACGCATTTTACTAAATCGGCGGGACAGTGTATGATTCCGAAGAGTTTTTGGACATAGGTTCCCATATGAAAGTCGTTCATAATTGTCTCCTCTATCATCCATAAATGTTTGTAACTATGGGTCGAATTCATAGTCGTCACTGATAAAATGAGGAAACACTTAAGTAATTAGCGTTTCCTCAGCACTTATTTCAGATCGTGTTGCAGAGATGCTACTCTTTCATATGCACTGAACATTCCCTTGACAGCGAAAGAAATATGGCAACATGGCTAAACGTGAGCGCTTTCCTACATTCAATTGTTTTCCAGCGCCTTCAAATTGTTAAGTCGGCATTATTGTCATACACAAATACACAAGTAAATATCATAGAGCTAAAAATTATACAAGATGTCCAGAAAGCATTTTACAGAAAAGAAAGAAGTGATCTAAGATAACTAGTTATGAAATATGGATATATCGTCGAAAGTAAAAAACAATTGGTAATTGTTCTCTCCAAAAGAAGAAATTGACATGGAACAAAATTGCAGTTGAGTTTAATGTAAACTCCGGAAATATTACTGTAAGTAAATCATTTCAATATATTTTTTAGTTATTTTTATGCTAAACAAAGTGGAAGTGATATTATTACGCAAATTTTAACAGCTTATTCCTTGCGTAGAATACAAACAAAAATGCAAATGACACTTTGTTGGGACGTGAATACTTTTCGAAAAAAAAATGCCACTTAAATCTACCTGAAATGCTGCTGTATCATAAAATTTCAAAGCAACCAGTACTTTCAGCAGTGGTGAAATCTGTAAGCCTCATGGTTGTATTGTGAATTTAAATGAGAGACACCAGAATATTCACAACAGTGTTCTTGTCGAAACGGTATCTCCTCTTAAATTGTTGATCATTATACATCTTTAAAGGGTTTTCCAGATCTCTGATATATCTTTTGCTTGCCGAAACTCATTTTCATTTTAATTACAGAACTCAATAAATTAAAATCAATCATAATCATCATCTATTGTATACCGAATCAGCTGATTACAATGCATCTGAGGAAACACTTGAGTAAGCTGACAAGCTACCTTATTTGAATAAGTGTTCACTTCAGTGGGATTTATGAATTGGAAATTATTATAAGCAACTGCTTAAGTGTTTCCTTACGAAAAGTGTTGACTATGAATTCGAGTGATTGAATCTTCCTGTACATTGTGATACTTCTCATCATTTCTCTAGCAGAGAAGTTCACTGAAATGTTAGAAGTTGTAGGAATTAATATCTTGTCTACTTCCTTCATTACTGCAATCACTTTAATCTGAAACCGAACAAGTTCGCATGTTGGGTCTTGTGTCTTTGTGTATCCAACATTGTAGCACACCCGCAGGCTGCTATTTGGATCTGTCAGATGACGTGCTGAACAGAGTTGTGTCTGATGTCCCGGCATCGCAATCCCGTCAAGCCTTGCGAGGCCACGCTCGATGTCTGCGGCTGGAGAGACGACCAGTTTATGTCAGACATTTTAACTTCACTGCACTTTTGTGCACCGTAGAAGGCAGTAAATGCACGTGCAGCATGGCAAATCACGTCCACGTCGTTTATCTGCACTGCGAGTCTACAAGTTACACTGCTAATCTCTTTCGAAGGTCAATGTTTAAGTTGAAAACCATGTAAGTCCAAAACAGCGAAGGTTCAATGTTATCAGGTCGGGTTCCACGAAAGGAAGCAATCTTCATCAGACATTCACTTGTGTGTACAGAGTGTCCCATTTATCTTGTGCACCTATTATAACTGTTTTTTTGGATAGGTATTGGAATTTTTTTTAGTAGGTTATTTTACGACGCTTTATCAACAGCTTTGGTTATTTAGCGTCTGAATGAGATGAAGGTGATAATGCCGGTGAAATGCCCAGCACCGAAAGTTACCCAGCATTTGCTTATATTGGGTTGAGGGAAAACCCCGGAAAAAACCTCAACCAGGTAACTTGCCCCTACCGGGAATCGAACCGGGCCACCTGGTTTCGCTGCCAGACGCGCTAACCGTTGCTCCAAAGGTGTGGGCGAATTTTTGTTTTTGAGAGTTATGTTAGAAAGAGGGGCTAAAATGAGTGTAGAGAGATTTGGTGCATGTAACTGCATTATGGTACAAGATACACGTGACGTCATCAATTTTTCAAATAACACTACGTACTTTAATCATGTTACATTGATTACACACATTAAGACGAGTTCAAAAATGTATCACAATGCCACCTTCCCAATCAATAAAAAATGCAAAATGAATGACATCAGAATGTGCCGTTTGTTGCGGTGCCGCATTCATCTTGTGCATTAACTTACACGAAACGAAAGACGACTGACGTCCGTACACGTCGTGTGTTGTGTGTTTGCTGTCTTAGCATGTAAACAAACCACAACAACTGTCGACGCCACAATCCACGTACAGTGGCCTCCACGTTCTCCGGACCTGTCGCCACTCTACTTCTTCATGTGGGGAACTGTAAAGGACAGTGTGTACCAGAACATTCTGACAACACCAGACGACATGCAGCAACGCATTCGACAGGCTTGTGTGTCCATTCAGCCAGCAACATGCCGGGCAGTCATACAATCTTTCGAGAACGCCTTCGAATGTGTATTAATGTGAATGGTCACCATTTGGAACATCTTCTGTGACTCTCAAAGCATAACATTATCATATTGGATGTACGTTTTTGTTTCGTTTTGTTGTTGTTATTGATTAGGAAGCTGACATTGTGATACATTTTTGAACTCGTCTTAATATGTGTAATCAATGTAACATGATTAAAGTATGTAGTGTCATTTGAAAAATTGATGACGTCAGGTGTAACTTGTACCATAATGTAGTTACATGCACCAAATCTCCACACTCATGTTAGCCCCTCGTTCTAACATAACTCTCAAAAACAAAAATTCCAATACCTATCCAAACAAAAAAGTTGTAATAGCTGCACAAGGTAAATGGGACACTCTGTATATTAGAGATCAACAAAACTAACTGTAGCTCTCGCTCGCTGTGTTCGTTGCACTTGTCTTTCGAGTCTCGTCTCGTCATTCTCGTGCGCTTCGAGTCTCGCTCATTATTCTCGAAATAGCATTTGGTCGACGTGGAAGGATTTCGTAGCTTTGAATAACATACATCATTGAAATAAATAACATTACAGATGTTTAACTGATACAAAAAGACAAAACAAAATAGTATCATAATTTTATAAAAATCTCCTAGTTCTATTATCAGATATTACATATCGTTATATAAATATAAAAAAAAATCTCAAATAAATTTGCATTTCTAAGAAACATAAAACATAACGTTAAATAAAGCGTTAATATTTTTTTACTTGAGATTGTACACTTGATATCAAATATACGAAAAGAACGTCTAGCTTTTTAATAAGGGCCTAGTAATTAAATAAAGATTGGGGAACGGATTATTATACATTGAAAGGTAGGGGTGATGTTTCAATTAATAGGCTACTTGATTGTTTATACATATATAACAGTTGCCAAAACAGTCAATCTGGTATGAACAACTGTGACGATTCAAGGCTGCTTGACGTTCGAGAGTTGACCACCTCCGAAGTCTTGATCGCTTGATTCACTCACAGGCAGTCAACAATATCGTAGGAAATATTGTCGTGCCGGTTTTCGGCTTTGCGGGCGCTGTCAGTTTTGATTTTTCGATCGTTGTTCAATTCTAGTGTGTGTACCTCTATATATATATATATATATATATATATATATATATGTCTATATGTACACAGGGTTTTTCAAAATGACGCATTGTTGTTTAGTCAACTGTCCGAAGACAGGTTGGAACTTCATAAATAACATAAATAAGGCATCACTCATGAGGAAACTAAGCCAGGAGATAATGAGGGTATGGTGGCCAGTTCCTCTTCCATTACATACAACGTCGACTGGTAAAATATTTCACTAATACGACTTAAGATGTTTGCAAACAATAATATTGTTCTTCCTCTGACATATATCGTTTTGTTAGTCATTTAAGTACAGTTTCGATTAAAAGTGTACATTTCTTGTCTTCTGACACCAAATCCTATCATAATCAGGCTCTCAACCTCATTTCCTGTTAAGAACATCTTGTTTTATGTTGATATCAGCAACAAAACTGCTTCCATAACACAGGCACGGACTAAAAAAAAGTATCGGAAATTAAATTGTTGCCATAGTAACTGTAATCATTGCAACATTTAGTTTACCTGACAAAATCTGCAGGCAATTAAAAAAAGTTCAAGTTGGGTGGATTTTCTGTGATTTATATAAAACATTTGACATTATAAATCACAAAATACTGCTA
Organism: Periplaneta americana; assembly: GCF_040183065.1. Taxonomy (NCBI): domain Eukaryota; kingdom Metazoa; phylum Arthropoda; class Insecta; order Blattodea; family Blattidae; genus Periplaneta; species Periplaneta americana. The sequence goes on from NC_091120.1 coordinate 18,096,589, forward strand.
GACAAATTAGATTATTATGGAATTAAAGGTGTTGCACACCAATGGTTTCACTCATATCTCATAGAAAGTCGAAATCAATACCATTATGAAAACTGGCTCGACATGGGAAACTATTAATAATGGAATTCCACAAGGGTTAATTTTAGGTCCCCATACTTTTTCTAATGTTCGTAAATGATCTTGCCCCCCATAATAAAATATGAAGGTCATCCCATATTATTTGCAGATGACACAAGTATAGTAATTACACCCAATAACTCCAACACATTTCAATCTTTAACAGAGGAAATTCTCTTCAATATATGATTGCTTCTCAGCCAATAAATTGGTATTAAATTGTAATCCAATTTAAATCTTGCCACAATTCAACCTTGCAAATTCCAAGCGTAATAAAACAACAGGTTACTAACAGTAACAACAACAATAACAAAATTTCTTGGCTTACAAATCGATATGTTAAATTGGAAAAATCATATTAAAGAAACTACTCCCAAACTAAATTCAGCATATACCGGTATATGTTATTTTAATGTACCGAAGTACATATGATATTTCCATGCAGATATTCTGCGTCATCATACGATGAAAGAGTAATGGAACGGAGAAAAATTCTGTCCGGCGCCGGGATTTGAACCCGGGTTTTCAGCTCTACGTGCTGATGCTTTATCCACGTTCATAGACATCTATGACGTAGTGCAGAGGGCGGCCACTAGAGGGAACCCAAGAGTTGGAACTTAAACTGAGACGATTCTGTCCGACGCCGGGGTGGGTATCCGGTGTGGCTTAGTGGATAAAGCATCAGCACGTAGAGCTGAAAACCCGGGTTCAAATCCCGGCGCCGGACAGAATTTTTCTCCATTCCATTACTCTTTCATCGTATAAATTCAGCATGTTTTACTATTAGATCTATGCAAGAGGCAGTAAATATCAATATCTTAAAAACAATATACTTAGCATACTTCCACCGGGAAATGAATTTTGGAATAATATTCTGGGGAAATGCCACAGATAGTAACAGTATATTCCTACTACAAAAAGTGTAATTAAAATAATAGTAGGTGCTAAATCGTGTAGGACCATTTAAAAAAATCTACAAATAATATCCATGGCTTGTCAATATATTTTTTCATTAAACTTCCTCGTATGCAATCGTGGAAACTTTGTAACTAATTCAACAGTTCATAGCATAAATACCCGTAAAAATAACTTTCATACCCCATCGGAAAATCTATTGTGCTATCAAACAGGAATGCGTTATATGGCAGTAAAAAATTGTAATGCCTCCATATGAATATTACAAAATGACACTCAAAACATAAGATTATTTTGGACCAAATTAAATAAGTACCTAATTTCTCACACCTTCTATTTTGTAGGCGAATTTATGACATTCAACAACGCTGCATTAATATCTCTGTATTGTATTAAGTATCGGTACTAACCCCATGTGTTGTACTAGTATATTGTAAAAGTTTTCGGTATATATTTCAACTAGACTGTGACTATGAATTAAGACTTTTTGACATGTTCCATATTCTAGATGTGAAGCGATGTACGAATACCATGAAATGTAACTAATATAATACTTACTTATAAATGGCTTTTAAGGAACGCGAAGGTTCATTGCCGCCCTCACATAAGCCTGCCATCGGTCCCTATCCTGTGCAAGATTAATCCACTCTCTATTATCATATCGCATCTCCCTCAAATCCATTTTAATATTATCCTCCCATCTACGTCTCGGCCTCCCCAAAGGTCTCTTTCCCTCCGGCCTCCCAATTAACACTCTATATGCATTTCTGGATTCGCCTATACGTGCTACATGCCCTGCCTACCTCAAATGTCTGGATTTAATGTTCCTAATTATATCAGGTGAAAAATACAATGCGTGCAGTTCTGTGTTGTGTAACTTTCTCCATTCTCCTGTAACTTCATCCCTCTTAGCCCCAAATATTTTCCTAAGAACCTTATTCTCAAACACCCTTAATCTCTGTTCCTCTCTCAAAGTAAGAGTCCAAGGTTCACAACCATACAGAACAACCGGTAATATAACTGTTTTATAAATTCTAACTTTCAGATTTTTTGACAGCAGACTAGATGACAAAAGCTTCTCAATCGAATAATAACAGGCATTTCCCATATTTATTCTGTGTTTAATTTCCTCCCGAGTGTCATTTATATTTGTTACTGTTGCTCCAAGATATTTGAATTTTTCCACCTCTTCGAAGGATAAATCTCCAATTTTTATATTTCCATTTCGTACTAATATAATACAATAATGAAATATTATAATGCCACTCAGAAGACAAACCACCTAAATGCAGTAGAAAAGAAATAGAGAGAATTAAGTTTAACCTTTAATATCTGGAATCACAAAAGAATTCCTGAGGAATGATAGACGGGTCTGATTGTGAATATATTAAAAAGGTCTCAAAAACAAATGAAAACTGTAGTGGTATAACGTTATTATGTATTCTGTCTATGTTATATGCAAATATATTAAAGAAGGCAGAGGACGGACAAAGAAGGCAGAGGACGGACACTGGAAAGTTTTCCTTTCTCAATCGTACTATCAGGAACTGGAATGCTTTACCTGCAGACTTACTAAAGGCTTTACCAACAACCAAAAATGTATTTAAAAATAGGCTTAAGGACCTTACTAATAGACGGTAATTATACAGAGTATTTAAAGGGTGTAAATGATATGTTGTTATTGAAGTGTTGTATCAGTGAAGAATTATATTGTGTCAGTGAAGTGTGTTGTATCAGTGAAGAAGTATGTCGTGTCAGTGAAGTGTGCTGTGTAAGTGAAACGTGTTCCTGTCAGTGAAGCTTTATAGTTTATAGCGGCAGTGCATAGTATTTGAACAGTGAAATGTTTTTGAAGTGTTAGTGAAATCAGGATAGAATGAGTGAAATGTGTCGTAGTTCCATTGCAGTGAGTGAGTTGACAGCGAAATGAGTGTAATTTGAAAGGTACTTGTGCAGATATGAACATATACTCGTGGGTTTTAGTTCGAACTTAGGTTTAAGATACAAATTAGATTTATTTCAAATGTTATTTTAAGTGATCGTTTCATTTAATTTAGGATATTCCCTGTTGTTGTTATTATTATTAATATTATTATTATTATTATTATTATTATTATTATTATTATCTTTATAATTATTATAATTATTATAAATTAATTGTAGTATTAATTATTAGTATTATTATTAATTGTATTTTTAATTAATAAGTTTATTATTGTCATTATTGTGTGTAATTAGTTACCACTGCCACCGGGTATATACCCACTGCAGTGTGAATAAATACATACATACATACATTAAAGAATAAATTAATAGGCATGAAGAAGTGTTTTTAGAAGACTCATTGTAAGTTCCCATAGTAACTTGAACAATTACCTTATAAAACAATGTAAATAGTTTCCTGATAACATTAATATTTTCGGATTTACAAAGCATTGAAAGTGTCTAACTTTTTTAATTTAATAGATTATTTTACGACGCTTTATCAACATCTTAAGTTATTTAGCGTCTGAATGAGATGGTGATAATGCCGGTGAAATGAGTCTGGGGTCCAGCACCGAAAGTTACCCAGCATTTGCTCATATTGGGTTGAGGGAAAACTCCGGAAACAACCTCAACCAGGTAACTTGCCCCGACCGGGAATCGAACCCAGGCCACCTGGTTTCGCGGCCAGACGCGCTAACCGTTATTCCACAGGTGTGGACGAAAGTGTCTATTTTAGATATGAACTTAAATATCGTTCATTTTTGAACTGTTGTTTTTACCTGTTGTTTTCACTTGCTAAATAAAACTAAAAAATCAAAGTCATAAAAATGTTGCACTAGTGATACATGGTTCTTGACATGTAGGCATGTAAAATGCTTGATCTTCCATTTCAGTTTTTATGTAGTACACAGACTCTGCTAACATGCTTCATCGTAAATAATTTTATACACACGGCGACATGGTACAGAGTACGGTGGTAATTGCTAAGTTGGATCACCTGCTTTTTATGTCTGAAGTATTGAAGTTGTCGGTTTGCAGGAGGACTCTAAAGTAGACAGTTCGTATCTGACGTATATTTTTACCGTTCTGGGTGGAAACTATATTAGTAGAAAATCCACAGGCGATTAGGGAAAACACGGGAATTTTGCTTGAAGCAAGTAGGAGATAGGTTTAGAACTAAATCCCGAAAAAAAAAAGTACAAAACGATAGTTATCCTTAACGAAAAAGAACTGGTCTAATTCCCTTATGACAGACAATAAATATTAAAAACTCAAATTTATGCAAACAAAACAGTATTATTTTAATAATGAGCTCACCAGAAACTTTAACAAATCTTTATGATGATGTTGATTTTTTTACAAAATCCGTCTTTTCTTGAGAACATACCCGTTGTACTATAAGGTACTTTTTAAATAAGTTCTCCTTTCGTATACATACAGTCTAGACCAGCGGTCATTAGCACAGTGCACCCTAGGGGTTGTGTCTCTTACTCGCGGATAGGACATTGCACTAGCGTGCATCCGTGGCTTCTGGAGGGTATGTATCCTCATTCTTCCTTCTGCACGACGGTGCATATTAAGATACACTTCTTACTCGTCACCTGTTTCAGCGAGTGCTGACGACCACTGATCTAAACTCTAAACTGTCTAGAGTAGAGGTTCCCAACCTTTTCCATTTCGCGGCACACTTGATTGGAGGCCAAATTTCCGGGACACACTGGTTTGAAAGCCGTTATAATCACACCAACAATTGGCAATGATAACTGTCGTTGCTTGAGATTTATATTAAATTTAAGTTTGAATTAAATTTATTAATGTCGAGTTGCAGTTAACAGAAACTTAATTCCTTATCAAAAAACTTATTACAAAAAAAACTTTAAGTACTTCATAAAAAATTATTCTATCAATGTGACATTTGGGATTGATGGAGCTTGTAAATCTTGTTAATCCTGAGTCGAATGTTTGAACATGCAGCTCGTAGATCGGCTTCAACATTAGACAGACGAATCCTGCAACTTGATTTTATACTGTTCATTGCCGAAAATGTCTGCTCACACAAGTACGATGTTGGGAATGCCAACAACATTGCAATAGTTTTCTTTGATGTAGATGGGTAACATTCTGTAATGCTTAGCCAGAAACAGTCCACACGATCAATGTGTCTCACTACCAATTTATAATGACTATTACACTCTCACTACGTCATACTACTTTTGACCAATAAAACAGTACGAAAGGACGTATTTCAACCAATCATGGCTGCTTATCGCACAATTTTATCGCGTCCCTAGCATTTGTTTAATTTTATTGCGTCCCTAGCATTAGTTTAATTTTATCGCGTCCCTAGCATTTGTTTAATTTTATCGCGTCCCTAGCATTTGTTTAATTTTATCGCGTCCCTAGCATTTGTTTAATTTTATCGCGTCCCTAGCATTTGTTTAATTTTATCGCGTCCCTAGCATTTGTTTAATTTTATCGCGTCCCTAGCATTTGTTTAATTTTATCGCGTCCCCAGCATTTGTTTAATTTTATCGCGTCCCTAGCATTTGTTTAATTTTATCGCCTCCCTATCATTTGTTTAATTTTATCGCGTCCCTAGCATTTGTTTAATTTTATCGCGTCCCTAGCATTTGTTTAATTTTATCGCGTCCCTAGCATTTGTTTCTTTGTTTGCCAACATTTGAAACTGCGCTGGTCTGGACGTCAAAAATATATATAATTACAAACCACTCCAGTCGATGCACAGCAGTTTCAAATATGACTCGCACTGGCATTCAAGAACAAGAATTAATAAAAATCACTGATCATACCTATGCACCTTCTGAAATCCGATTTACAAATAAATGAAGAGCACCATTCGGAAATCCTGAACAAGTTGAATACACCATGTAGGCCTAAATCAACGAGTTCCACTTCTATTATGCACACGTCCAATATAACATCAATTGAACCACCAACCACATTCAAATTTTAAAATTGTACATTCAATAATTATTCCTTTTAAAATTATTCATTCGGAAATCCTGAATAAGTTGAATATAGGCCTAAATCAACGAATTCCACTTCTATTATGCACACGTCCAATATAACATCAATTGAACCACCAACCACATTCAAATTTGAAAATTGTACATTCAATAATTATTCCTTTTAAAATTATTCATGTTTATTTTTTATGTCATCGTCGTTAAATAAAACTTTTCTAGCACTTGTGTATATTAGTTAGGTTACGTTATAGCTTCTGCTATATGATATTATGGATAGTCACGTATCAGAGATTGTTTAATATTAAGATTTATTGAAAATCATCTATCAAGTGACGTTGAATACTGGGATTCGGATAATTGAAGTGGAATGCAACTGTCTTAATAATAATGAAACTGAATCAACAAAGCCTTCTTGACTAGTAACAGGCCACAGAGTTCAATGATGATTCCATAGTTGGCACAACTGATACCGGTAACAAGAAAACATCATCATAAAACACTACTGCCATCTAGCGTAATGTTGAGATGGTACAATAATACATTTGAAGACAGTTATATTTTCGTAAGCCAATTAATATTTTATTGTACACTTTGTTACTTCTAATCTTTATATAGCCTACTTTCTTCTGATCGTGTAATAGTCAATTAAATCCCACTCGAGTTTTGATTTTCTCTAGATAAATCAAAACCTCTAGTGAGATTACTGTTGACAATACAATTAGTCTCTTTCTACTGCCATCAGATCCAAATCTTCAACTCTATCGACAAAATCAAAAGGTGTCGTAATAGGTTTCATTATTTTTTGCAAGACAAAGTTTCGCGGCACACCGGTTGGGAATCTCTGGTCTAGAGAATGTTTTTCCTTATGAATTCCGACCCGGTTGTTGTATTTGGTTTATTGTTGGTTGTATTTCTACCATAAAACTTGCTTTTAGTTTTACGAGTTGTTTAACACGACCATCACCCGTCAAGGGATAAAATTTGTAACTTACATTATATTATATTATTCATACAGGGTGGAAGTGAAATAACCTTGCAGATTGAAAGGAACAATAGGGTGCACTGAAATGAATAGAAAGCCTCTATCACGTTTTGTGATTTAATTCACGGTTCATTAGAAAATTAAGTTGAAAGTTTCAGCAGTCCGGCAACATCGCCGCTAACACACGCTTCTCGTGATACAGATGTAAGAGGTCAACGAACTCGGTGTGTCTCGCTAGATGAGCTGTTCTCTGGCGCTGTGTTGCAACCAACTCGCATCGTGCAGAGGCTTGAATTTAGAGGTTTTTAAAATTAAATTTACACGAAAAGCGTCTTACCGATATTGACAAAAATCACGATCCTATTCGCAATAGTTACCGAATGAGAGGGTGTTAAAGATCTGAGAAAATTTTTTTTTAACTATGAACTTTCACAAATATATTATATTTTTTTGTTACACACGACATGAGCTATTCGCTCTGAAAATCTACAAGGCTATTTCACTTCCATTCCGTATATTATACAGGGTCATTCACGAGGAAAGACAAAAAATTTGGTGTACGATATCTTAGGCCATTATGAGTGAAAAAGTTCATATGAACATAGGTCCGTTTTCGAACGATGGCGGAGCTAGATGCATTTTTTTTTTTGGTAAAATGTCTCGCCCTAATGTGAAGCAGACATTACCATTATGCTGTCGACGTGAGATGTGAGACAAGGTCACGGATCGCAATGAACGACGTAACATTGGAATCTGCATTGTGAGCGATGTGGATAAATTCATTCACTTCACAAACCGGGTGATGAGGCATTACAAATGTCCAATCGCCTGCCCTTGTCTTATGTAATAACACAGAACCCGCGCATAATACAAATACAGTCCACACCTGTGGAGTAACGGTTAGTACGTCTAGCCGCGAAACCAGGTGGCCCGGGTTCGATTCCCGGTCGGGGCAAGTTACCTGGTTGAGGTTTTTTCCGGGGTTTACCCTCAACCCAATATGAGCAAATGCTGTGTAACTTTCGGTGTTGGACCCTGGACTCATTTCACCGGCATTATCACCTTCACCTCATTCAGACGCTAAATAACCTAGATGTTGATAAAGCGTCGTAAAATAATCTACTAAAAAATACAAATACACTATCGTTTATCAGTTCAGAGCAGTTCAGTACAGTAGTTATACAGGGACATCATTTTATTTCTACTTCAATTTTTATTGTACCTGAGTTTTTTAATGTAATTCACTCCCACCCCTTCTACTAATGAAGTTCAACCCTTCTCCACACAGAATCAAGACCTCACATACAGTCATAGTAAACAGTACGTTCCAAAAATATGTTCGCGTTTTCCAGTGACGAAAGAGCTTTCAATATTGAATCATTTTCGCATAGGTACTGTCGTCCATTTACCTACGTCGTATCCCGGTTTCCCCCACTAGCTTTTATTCGCCAGCTAGTGGCTGGGCTGTCTTAGCTCTTTTCTGAGAACATTAATTTCTGTTAGGAATTGGGTGTCTACGTAATATTATACAACTATTTAAAATAACTTAAATAGAAGGGCCTCGTTAATTAATTAACTGTCACGTGATTTACTCCCTTTCTACGACGCTACGACATAACCAGTTGGACGGACGGTAGATAGCATGTCTGATATTTTATCTTTTCGGATCGGGCAGAAGTGAAGACTGAATTTACACTTTTATAGAGTAGGTACAGAATTATTTCAACATGAGTTACTAGTACGAAGGCCGAAACTGGTAATTGGGATTAGGTACAATAGTCTATAGTGCGATAATATGCACATTAGAACTGAAGCCTGTATCGAAATGAACGGCCACCATTTTCAAAAATGTGTTTAAATATCCATATTATGATTATTTTTCAATTTAATTTCATTCTCTATATTGTACGCTAATATACTGTAGACAGTATAATATACACTGCATAATGAATACGTCCACATGGACAGCTCAGTTCGTGAGTAAAAACACTCACTGTTAATACTGTACTGTATTTTGAATTAAACAAAAACCTAATGAAAATGATCAAACTCAAAATCGCGATATTTCCTACTTTGCGTAAATGGATGAACTACTTTTTTTCCCTCCTATACCTAGTAAAGTGATTTGTTTGTATATTACGCCAGTATCATCGAACTCCAGTCGTGGAAGGGGATAGCAAACGGCGTTGATCCAAAGGTATAACCAGGTTAATATTAAAAATGTTAGTAAAAATAAAATGATATCCCTGTACAAGTACAGTTGTTGGAAGTGTTAAGTTCTGTTTTTCAAGATGCCTTATAAATTTTCAACTGCAGAATACGCCGATATTGTGTATGTTTATGGTTTGTGCGATGGAAGTTCCTTGCGTGCCGTCGCTAAATATGAACTACGCTTTCCGAACAGAAGGGTACCATATCGAAGAGTAGACTATTTACTGTCTATGGGATTGGATGAAAGACTTGGTACACCAAAGGAAGGTGAAAACGAGAGAGGCGCTAATCGACCTTATCTTAGATGCTGCACGCCGCATAAAGAACAGCCACGAGCAACTCTCCCGAGCGATGAGCGCGATTCACGCCCGAGCGCAACAGTACATTGAAGCAGAAAGAGGTACCTTTGAAAATGTGCGAAAACATCGACCCCGACATCTAGAGTATTAGGTATGTAAGCATACGTGAATATAAACTTTCAATTTGTCCGCTATCTGTCTCTAAATGTGAGTTAGTACAATGGAATCTCAGCAGTTTTAGTGAAATCAAAGAGCCATATCTCCGTAACCGTCCGAAAACGGACCCATATTCATATGAACGTTTTGACTCAGAATTACTTCAGAATTCACATCCCAAAATTTAACATTTCCTCGTGAATCAGCCTGTATATATACATACAGATGTTCATTAATACTTACTTACTGGCTTTTAAGGAACCCGGCCCGCCATTTGTCCCTATGCTGAGCAAGATTAATCCAGTCTCTATCATCATATCCCACCTCCCCCAAATCCATTTTAACATTATCTTCCCATCTACGTCTCGGCCTCCCCAAAGGTCTTTTTCCCTCCGGCCTCCCAACTAACACTCTATATGCATTTCTGGATTTGCCCATACGTGCTACATGCCCTGCCCATCTCAAATGTCTGGATTTAATGTTTCTAATTATGTCAGGTGAAGAATACAACGCGTGCATTTCTGTGCTGTATAACTTTCTCCATTCTCCTGTAACTTCATCCCTCTTAGCCCCAAATAGATGTTCATTAATTATATTATAGAAAAGGCTGCACGTTTTAGAAAAAGAGACTGAAATTTTAATTAACTGAACCTTAAAATATTACCCGCACGATGCATATTTTCAGAATGACGCTACACATTTCATATTTGAGCAACATACTATCATTTTTTTTACCATAGTACACATCTAATGTTCTCTCTCTTAGTCAGAAAAATAGGAATATTGTTCTTTCTATTTCTTGTGGAAATAATATTTCCTTGCCTCTTCGATTCACTTACTGCCTTTCAAAGATACTTATATTTGTTCTTATTACACAGCGCGAGTGAGTACATTGGAACATGTCAACAAATCCTGTAGGTACGGGTCAACTAGAGGTTCGGGATTGACAAGTCGCGTACTTATGGTCTGTCCAAAACAACTTCCGACCTGAAAAATGGCGCCTTTAGCATGTTACCATGGCAACCATTCAAATCAACCAATCACGAGAGACGCGTAACCATGGTAACGGGACGGTGTTGCCGTGTCTATGTTTACAAGTTGCACGTGAATACACGGCCTAGTGGTGAATACAGTGCCCGGAATTACTTTGAGTTGGCTGGCTAGCGCGTGCTTTGTGTGAATTAAAAATATTATTTAGTTGTATTATTGTTTAGTGTATCGATAATTATTGTGTTTAAATTATATTACACGTATCATCTTCGTTGTCATTGGTGGAGTGTGTGGCTAGTGTGTGCACAGGTGACTTGTGCAATGTCGGAAGGAAGGAAAGGCAGAAGGAGAAGAAAGAATATTGTACAAGGTACCTCGTTAAAGAGTCAAGCGTGAGACGGAAAAAGATAATGGCGGGCCACTTTTACCTTTGGCTCAAGTGGTAATGAGAACTGCTGCCTGGTGTTAAAATTAATAAGAGCACTGTCATCGATATTGGAAAAGGCCGTGCAGATTTTTAATCATAAATATTTTTTAGTTTACCATTTTTTCAACGTCTTTCTAACAACATTACATTGAAGAATACCGACACTCATAAAAGTAAAGGCTTCGTATTAAATTTAAACTTGTTTTTACAGTTTACAGTCCTTTCGACGCTTTTCTAACGGTATTATATTGAAGAATACCGGTACTACTACTACTACTACTACTACTACTACTACTACTACTACTACTATTACACTAATAATAATAATTATTATTATTATTATTATTATTGTTATTATTATAGACTAATAAAAATAATAATGTACATAAATTTTAATGCTTAGTGTTCAACAAATTGGTTAGAAATGTATGTGTTCATGTCAACCGTTCATTACTGCACTCTATCGGTATCGCGCTCGTTTACACCAAAGATGGGTAACATGACAACACTGTTCCCCCTTCTCTGTAAACTGTCAAGTCGGAAGTAGTTTTGGTCAAGTTTTAATACGACCACTGAGATAAGAACTGAACTATTCGTTGGTCTGCCTCTGTAACGTACAAAGAGGAAGTCGCGTGTATGTCATAATACCGCAGGATTGAGCGGGGTTAAGACAGAGGCCCCAGGGCGGATTAGATTCGTTCGTCAGTTGCTATCGAAACAAAATAAAGAAGAGTTTTCAATCTCGCCCGCCGAGCAGTGCGCCTGCCGTGACTGGAAAGTCAAACCGGCCAACCGGCCAGCCGGGCGATAATCCCGCACGCCGCACGGACCACTTCCTAGCGGCTGGATCATAATAATTCATTGGGCTGCTATCGCTCTTCGTGGCGGCAGTGAGAACGTAAATTGGAAAGAAAAAGGAAAACAAATGCCCAAATAGAAATTTAGGGAGCGTGGACAGAAATAAAGGAGAGAATGGACAAACCTGGAAAATTAAAGAGAACAGCAAATGACACATGGAAAAATACAGACATGGCAAATTATTTATTAGACTAAATTAATTACCTATATGTGCAAAGAAGGGGTATTTATCTGTAGAAATAATGAACAGAAATGTATTTTGTAGGCTAGAGACCTGCAAAACTGCGCATACAACCGGTTTAGATTCGACCGGCCGGAGCTCAACCGGCTACGATGAACATCGGGCCGAATAACTCGGTTGTCGAGCGATTACGCCTGATGTATTTCGGAGTAGGGTTGGGCAACACGATTCTTTTTCAGAAGTCGATTCCAACGATTCAGTCATACATAACGAATCGATTCTAACGATTCGTTCACGATTCTTCCCGTCTGCGATTCCAACTATTCTTTTGAATCGTCAACGAATTCACGATTCTTCCCAGTCTGCGATTCCAACTATTCTTATGAATCGTCAACGAACGACTCACATGACACTTCCCTTTGCAAACCACGGATAGAACAAAAACGTTCTACATCTCTCACCTAGATGGCATGAGAGGCGAGATATTGGACATTTCTCATTGGCTGGAACCGTTCATCATGATCTCCATTAGTTTTCAAAATTATCCAATATAGTGTTTCTTAATTATAATTTATCAACTGAACCTTATTATCAAGTACAGTTTTTGCATTACATCTCTATTTAACTATGCAAATTTCAGATTCGTGTTCATTATTTTTCATACTTAACAAATGCAGTATTTTGATTTCAATTTAGCTCGGGAGCATTCAGCACGGTCCGGAAATGTCCGCTGACAGACTACATCAAACAAGTAAATAGAATCGTGGGTTGCGATACCATGCCGATTCGTTACTATTCTTTTGAACGACGAGTCTTTACGATTCTTTTGAACGACGATTCTTTACGATTCTTTTGAACGACGATTCGTTGATACCACGAATCGATTCTTACGATTCTTTATTATTAGTCGTTCGAATGAACGATTCGTTCGCGAATCGACCCAACTCTATTGCAGAGTAGACAGAACATCAGGCGCATTTACATGAAAATAACGTTTTTCGAGTACACAACCGGAGTAACAAGGAAATTTACGTTGTCTTATTGAAAAAAAAAAAAAATTGCAAGTATTCTTACAGTTCATTCGACACTATAACACATATATTTTCTTTATTATTCTGAACTTGCAGTAACTTTATAAGTATCGTTTATATTTTAAACTTTTAGAGTTTTACTAATGAAAGTTGCTTATAGATATGTTAAAGAATGTCATAGTTTTTCACAGAACAAGACGTTCACAAGCCATGTATATTTTTCTTACCAATAAACGCTATATAGCTGGCGTTTTTCTATACCAGTGTTAAACAGTATACGTCATAACTTCATCATTTGATTACCGGTACGTCGTAACTCTTTCTCGTCACATATTGACTGAATCTTGTTCGATTTGTATAACCCAATGATCGATATTACATAAGTTCATGTAAGATCGCGAATTATTTAGAACACAAATCTCACACAGAAAGAAATGGTAAGGAGGAAGAAAATACGATCTCCAAATAACACCAAGTACATTTCATCATACAACAATTCTTTAACATTTTCTCAGTAGGCTATACAAACAGAGTAATAATATTGAAGGATATTTATTTTGTTTAATTACAAAAATATGTTTGCTTCAAATAGGAATACAAATAATTTGACACTTTAATACATTTATTTTTGTATTTCAAACTTGCAGTAATTTGACTAGTAACAAATAAATGAACAATGGACACAGTGACATCGAAGGAAATAGACGTAATGTATAATGTGAAATATCATAATGTAAACATATTCAAAAATATAATTACAATTCATTATAAAACAAAATAGGAAATAAGTACATAAGTCCATTATGACGTTTGTACTTTAAACTAACAAATATGTAAAGACCTACCTCTAAAACAATAGTTGCATGTTTTTCAATTATTCTAATCAGTTGCAATATTATTTATTAAGAAATCAATTTAAAAAATAAACAGTAATGTTATTTTCAACAATACGATTACTTTGGCTCCCAATGGTTGTTGTTCTGTACAAAATAAGTATAATTTACACATTTCTAAACCACGAATAACAAAAGAATAGCAAGGTTTACAAACAAATCATTCTATATAGAAAAGATCTACTTCAGAGAAAACAAGTGTCATTCAAAGAACTATTTTATTACACACGTGCTAATATCAACTATTTGATGTTCACAATTATTATTGGGGCCTATTATCATAGACTACATGATCAGAGTTGACTTCTTGTGTTTATGTATTAATAAATCTCTTTTACTAGTCTAAAGTTACGCTCGGTGGAAACGCTTATTCATGGAATGGCCAATATTCGTTTCACAAGTGTTGCTAGAGAGGCTAGAGTTGTTTGGTGATCTTTCCATCAATTTAGTATGTAGAAAATGAAATGAGCATAATGTATAATGTGAGATATAATAAGTAAATAAATCCAAAATAGAATTACAATTAATCACAAAACATAAAATTAAATAATTATTAACTCTAAATGCATTCCTCCAAAACAGTAGCCATTCATATACAGGGTAGAAGTGAAATAAACCTGCAGATTGTACGGGGCGATAAGGTTCACTTAAATGAATGGAAAACCTATATTACGTTTAATTCTCTAGTCATAGTAAACATACTAAAAGCATTGGTTGTAGAAGGTTTCAGAAGATATAAAGTTATTCTTGTTTTAGTTTTACTATTGATCGAGTTTACTGTTTTTTAAGTGTGTCATTATTGTAATATTATAATTCAGTTTTCTAGCGTAAGCAAAAATTACAACCTTGGTAATTTGTGGATACCGAAAGTTTTTTTTCTGCAATTTACGCTTTACAACGTCTGTAGTTTCACGCTGCATGCTGTTTGTTCCTCTTGATGATCCGCAGCTATAATATCTGGATGGTTCACTGTGATCTTCATTTTATACGCCAGAGCCGTCTACCCACAAAGAGATCGAATCACCTCGAATACTCGTTAAACCGAATACTCAGGCAGTACGCAAGCAGATGTACTTCGCATACTGCCTATACAGCCAGGAGTTCAGTAGCGCTATGCAAGTTTGTTCGGCTTTCAACCGGTTTTGCAGGACTCTATTATGAAAACACATTGAAAGGAATATAGTGACATGATCTGCAGCTTTTTACTTTACTGACAGGCTATGAATAATAAAGAAGAAATTTTCTAACACGAAAAAATTATCTCTAGGGTTTTACGGAAATATACGTTTTAAAAATCGCTTATGCCCAAAACATTGTTTTGGACGTGACATCTACCTGGCTCTCTTTCGGCCATTTTGTTCGTCTTTCAGCCTGAATGTTTCTGTTATGTAGGTTGTAGAGAGCGATTTATCCTAACTTACTTACTTACTGGCCTTTAAGGAACCCCAAGGTTCATTGCCGCCTTCACACAAGCCCGCCATTGATCCCTATCCTGAGCAAGATTAATCCAGTCTCTACCATCATATCCTACCTCCCTCAAATCCATTTTAATATTATCTTCCCATCTACATCTCGGCCTCCCCAAAGTTCTTTTGCCCTCCGGCCTCCCAACTAACACTCTATATGCATTTCTGGATTCGCCCATACGTGCTACATGTCCTGCCCATGTCAAGCGTCTGGATTTTATGGTCCTAATAATGTCAGGTGAAGTATACAATGCGTGCAGCTCTGCGTTGTGTAACTTTCTCCATTCTCCTGTAACTTCATCCCTCTTAGCCCCAAATATTTTCCTAAGAACCTTATTCTCAAAAACAGTTAATCTCTGTTCCTCTCTCTAAGTGAGGGTCCAAGTTTCACAACCATACAGAACAACCGGTAATAGAACTGTTTTATAAATTCTATCTTTCAGATTTTTTTGACAGAAGACTAGATGACAAAACTTCTCAACCGAATAATAACAGGCATTTCCCATATTTATTATGCGTTTAATTTCCCCCCGAGTGTCATTTATGTTTGTTACTGTTGCTCCAAGATATTAGAATTTTTCCACCTCTTCGAAGGATAAATCTCCAATATTTATAATTCCATTTCGTACTATATTCTGGTCACGAGACATAACCATATACTTAGTCTTTTCGGGATTTACTTCCAACCCAATCGCTTTACTTGCTTCAACTAGAATTTCCGCGTTTCCCCTAATCGTTTGTGGATTTTCTCCTAACATATTCACGTCATCCGCATAGACAAGAAGCTGATGTAACCCGTTCAATTCCAAACCCTCTGTGTTATCCTGAACTTTCCTAATGGCATATTCTAGAGCGAAGTTAAAAAGTAAAGGTGATAGTGCATCTCCTTGCTTTAGTCCACAGTAAATTGGAAAAGCATCAGATAGAAACTGGCCTATACGGACTCTGCTGTAAGTTTCACTAAGACACATTTTAATTAATCGAACTAGTTTCTAGGGAATACCAAATTCAATAAGAATATTATATAAAAACTTCTCTCTTAACCGAGTCATACGCCTTTTTGAAATCTATGAATAACTGATGTACTGTACCCTTATACTCCCATCTTTCTCAAATATCTGTCGAATACAAAAAATCTGATCAATAGTCGATCTATTACGCCTAAAACCACACTGATGATCGCCAATAATTTCATCTACATATGGAGTTAATTTTCTCAAAAGGATATTCGACAAAATTTTGTACGACGTCAACAAAAGTGATATTCCTCGAAAGTTACTACAGTTAGTCTGATTTATCCTAAACTATTGGATGAATTTTGTTTTCTTATTCAGTATCATCATCGTCTACATCTACATAGTAGACCCGAAGACCTGTTCCGGCTCAGAGAGAATCTCTCCATTTGGTTCTAGTAAGACCAACATCTCTATGGCCGTATATACCGTATAGTGGATTATTTTACGACGCTTTATCAACTCCTGTGGTTATCTAGAGTCTGAAAGATTGAAGGTGATAATTCCGGCGAAATGAGTCCAGGGTCGAACGCCGAAAGTTATCCAGCATTTGCTATTAATGGGTT
This sequence comes from Periplaneta americana, assembly GCF_040183065.1. Taxonomy (NCBI): domain Eukaryota; kingdom Metazoa; phylum Arthropoda; class Insecta; order Blattodea; family Blattidae; genus Periplaneta; species Periplaneta americana. The sequence continues at coordinate 18,113,667 of NC_091120.1, forward strand.
GAGGGAAAACCTCAACCAGGTAACATGTCCCAATCAGGATTTGAACTCGGGCCCGCTCGTTTCAGGGTCAGGCATGCTAAACGTTACTTCACAGTGGTGGACAACGTCTCTATGGCCTTCTCATTTAAAATATATAAACTTTTTACTTATTTTATTAGGATCCATTCGTAATCTTATTGAGTGTCTGTGAGTCAATTTGACTGGAATGATTCAGATGAAATACAGGGACATCATTTTATTTTTACTAACATTTTTAATATTAACCTGGCTATACCTTTGGATCAACGCTGTTTTCTAACCCCTTCCACGACTGGAGTTCGATGAGACTGGCGTAATATACAAAGAAATCATTTTACTAGGTATAGGAGGGAAGAAAAGTAGTTCATCCATTTACGTAAACTAGGAAATATCGCGCTTTTGAGTTTGATCATTTTCATTATGTTTTTGTTTAATCAAAATACAGTACAGTATTAACAATGAATGTTTTTACTCACGAACTCAGCTGTCCATGTGGACATATTCATTAATCAGTGTATATCATACTGTCTACAGCACATTAGCGTACAATATAGAGAATGAAATTAAATTGAAAAATAATCATAATATGGATATTTAAACACATTTTTGAAAATGGTGGCCTTTCATTTCGATACAGGCTTCAGTTCTAATGTGCATATTATCGCACTATAGAGTATTGTACCTAATCGCAATTACCAGTTTCGTCCTTCGTACTAGTAACTCGTGTTGAAATATTCTGTAACTACTCTATAAAAGAGTACCTTACGTACTGTAAATTCAATCTTCACTTCTGCCCGATCCGGAAAAATAAAATTACTCAGACATGCTATCTACTGTCCGTCCAAGTGGTTATGTCGTAGGGTCGTAGAAATGGAGGAAATCACATGACAGTTAATTACTTAACGAGGCCCTTTTATTTAAGTTATTTTATACAGTTGTATAATATTACGTAGACGTCGAATTCCTAACAGAAATTAATGTTCTCAGAAAAGAGCTAAGACAGCCCAGGTACTAGCTGGCGAATAAAAACTGGTGGGAGAAACCGGGATACGACGTAGGCAAATGGACGACAGTACCTGTGTGAAAATGATTGAATATTGAAAGCTCTTTCGTCACTGAAAACGCGAACATATTTTTGGAACGTACTGTTTACTATGACCGTAAAGCTACTGTGACTGTATATGCAGTCTTGGATCTGAGTGGAGGACGGTTGAACTTCATTAGTAGAAGGGGTGGGAGTGAAGTACATTAAAAAACTCAGGTACAATAAAAATTGAAGTAAAAATAAAATGATGTCCCTGTATAATAATTTTATTAAACGTTGATGCTGTTTAGTCAACTGTCAGAAGACAGGTCTGAACCTCACAAGTGATACCAACAAGGCACCACTCATGACGTGTCATCTACAATGAAAATTTGTTAAATAGGAGAGAAGCTATTAATTTTGTCTAAATGCGCCCCTATTTAGGGGTAGTTAATCTTATACAATCGTAATCAGATTTTTGTATAGAATAGATATATGCTACATGTAAGTGACGTGTCATCTGCAATGAAAATTTGTTAAATAGGAGAGAAGCTATTAATTTTGTCTAAATGCACCCCTATTTAGGGGTAGTTAATCTTATACAATCGTAATCAGATTTTTGTATAGAATAGATATATGCTACATGTAAGTGACGTGTCATCTGCAATGAAAATTTGTTAAATAGGAGAGAAGCTATTAATTTTGTCTAAATGGACCCCTATTTAGGGGTAGTTAATCTTATACAATCGTAATCAGATTTTTGTATACAATAGATATATGCTACATGTAACTGACGTGTCATCTGCAATGAAAATTTGTTAAATAGGAGAGAAACTATTAATTTTGTCTAAATGCACCCCTATTTAGGGGTAGTTAATCTTATACAATCGTAATCAGATTTTTGTATAGAATAGATATATGCTACATGTAAGTGACGTGTCATCTGCAATGAAAATTTGTTAAATAGGAGAGAAACTATTAATTTTGTCTAAATGCACCCCTATTTAGGGGTAGTTAATCTTATACAATCGTAATCAGATTTTTGTATACAATAGATATATTCTACATGTAACTGACGCGTCATTTACAATGAAAATTTGTTAAATAGGAGAGAAGCTATTAATTTTGTCTTAATGCACCCCTATTTATGGGTAGTTAATCTTATACAATCGTAATCAGATTTTTGTATACAATTTGAACAATTTTAATTAGGACCCATATAAGGTTATATAACTCTGATATAGCAATTGCCTCATTTTCCACATTTCAGCATTCGGTTCTTCACAACAGCTGAAAATATATGGGATTGGAGAAAGCTGGGTTTGCAGTGAAAGACCTGCCCTTGGGCAGAACACTAAATGAATGAAATGAAATATATAAATAACTTACGTCTCTGATTCCCCGCTATTAACAGTTCATTACGAGCTGATGGCTAATTTTGTTATACGTCATTGATTCAACATAATGCTAACTTATATTCATTAGTAACAAAAATTTCAATTGCTAAGGAAGACAAAATATATTCTCTAATAAAATAAGAAGCCTACAAGATTTTGTTGCCTCCTGTTTACCTCAGCAAGATCTCTTAGCAGGACAAAACGATTCTTCCTCTTATTTCAATGTAGTTCACGAAAAATGCAGCAGCTATACCAAGATGCTATGTCAATAATTGTTGGAAAGCATGGCAAACCTGATGTTTTCTTAACTCTCAACTACAATCCACAGTGACCTGAAATAACTACTGTTTTACTCCCGCATGAAAAACACACTGATCGTCAACCTGACATTGTTACTTGCGTTTTTGCACTGAAACTCAAGATCTGATGATGGTTAGGTTCAAGAAAAAGTATTTTGCAGAAAAAAAAAAAACATTCAGAGAGAGTATGTTTAATTTTTATGGAAGGAAATAACTAAAAATATCTGGTACACTTCAATGAAAATAAAACTAAAAAAAAGTCTTTGAAATTCTAATGAACTTATTTGCAGCATTCGCTGCACAAGCCTATAGCTACTATTGTCAGACAGTACTCCCTGGACGATAAGTCAGAGGAACAACTTGTATGCATCTGAAGTATAATTAATGTAATATGTAGCTAATCGGCGATGTTTGCATTGGAGAGGGAACAAACTGGCCACCCTACCCCATTAACTCCTGGCTTAGTTGACTCATGAGTGATGCGTTATTGGTGTTACTTGTGAGGTTCAAACCTATCTTCGGACAGTTGAATAAACAACAACAATAATAGGTAAAAATTGACTCATGAGTGATGCGTTATTGGTATTACTTATGAGGTCCAAACCTGTCTTCGGACAGTTGAATAAACAACAACAATAATAGGTAAAAATTGACTCATGAGTGATGCGTTATTGGTGTTACTTATGAGGTCCAAACCTGTCTTCGGACAGTTGAATAAACAACAACAATAATAGGTAAAAATTGACTCATGTGTGATGCGTTATTGGTGTTACTTATGAGGTCCAAACCTGTCTTCGGACAACTGACTGAACAGCAACAATAATAGGTACAAATTGACTCATGAGTGATGCGTTATTGGTGTTACTTATGAGGTTCAAACCTGTCTTCGGACAACTGACTGAACAGCAACAATAATAGGTACAAATTGACTCATGATTGATGCGTTATTGGTGTTACTTATGAGGTTCAAACCTGTCTTCGGACAACTGGCTGAACAGCAACAATAATAGGTACAAATTGACTCATGAGTGATGCGTTATTGGTGTTACTTATGAGGTTCAAACCTGTCTTCGGACAACTGACTGAACAGCAACAATAATAGGTATAAATTGACTCATGAGTGATGCGTTATTGGTGTTATTTATGAGGTTCAAACCTGTCTTCGGACAACTGACTGAACAGCAACAATAATAGGTACAAATTGACTCATGATTGATGCGTTATTGGTGTTACTTATGAGGTTCAAACCTGTCTTCGGACAACTGACTGAACAGCAACAATAATAGGTACAAATTGACTCATGAGTGATGCGTTATTGGTGTTACTTATGAGGTTCAAACCTGTCTTCGGACAACTGACTGAACAGCAACAATAATAGGTACAAATTGACTCATGAGTGATGCGTTATTGGTGTTACTTATGAGGTTCAAACCTGTCTTCGGACAACTGACTGAACAGCAACAATAATAGGTACAAATTGACTCATGAGTGATGCGTTATTGGTGTTACTTATGAGGTTCAAACCTGTCTTCGGACAACTGACTGAACAGCAACAATAATAGGTATAAATTGACTCATGATTGATGCGTTATTGGTGTTACTTGTGAGGTTCAAACCTATCTTCGGACAGTTGAATAAACAACAACAATAATAGGTAAAAATTGACTCATAAGTGATGCGTTATTGGTGTTACTTATGAGGTTCAAACCTGTCTTCGGAGAACTGACTGAACAGCAACAATAATAGGTATAAATTGACTCATGATTGATGCGTTATTGGTGTTACTTGTGAGGTTCAAACCTATCTTCGGACAGTTGAATAAACAACAGCAATAATAGGTAAAAATTGACTCATAAGTGATGCGTTATTGGTGTTACTTGTGAGGTTCAAACCTATCTTCGGACAGTTGAATAAACAACAACAATAATAGGTAAAAATTGACTCATAAGTGATGCGTTATTGGTGTTACTTATGAGGTTCAAACCTGTCTTCGGACAACTGACTGAACAGCAACAATAATAGGTATAAATTGACTCATGATTGATGCGTTATTGGTGTTACTTGTGAGGTTCAAACCTGTCTTCGGACAGTTGACTAAAGAACAGCAGTAATAGGTATAAATTGACTCATGAGTGATGCGAGGTATAAAAATTGCTGGAAACATCTAAAAGCTTCTATACACATTGCACCTCTTCCGATAAATAACAATTTGCGACAACATATTTTTCTCAGTGAGACCCCTGTAAATATATAATTCTTTTTTATAGGTATAAAGCAGCAGTGACGTATGCGGGTGTCGTGATTACATCGTGTAATCACAGACATTCAAACGGGTGCGAGGAGTTTCCTTGTGCATTGCTGTGTTTTTCACCCACGTACTGAAGGCAAGCAGTGGCGGTATCATGTCGCTCTACAAACTCTGTCTGTACAAGCAGTAAGAGATGGTTTCGTAAAGATTGAGGAGAAGTTTTTTGTTGTTCTGTCTGACAAAATGTAATATGTTTACTTTGCTCAACAGTTCAATTAGGAGTATAGAAACATTAATTGCCACGCTGAATAGTGTATTATTATTATTATTATTATTATTATTATTATTATTATTATTATTATTATTGACCACTAAGTATGTTTTTTAGCCCTTGAAACTGTCATTTATGTCTATGTATCCCATTAAAAACTTCTCTGGCTCACAGCATCTGTATTGACACAGAATCGCTTGTTTCACGATATATACTGTATATATGTATATGTAGATTAAAACAATTGGTTTGTTAACTTGTAATTCAATTTTTGAGTTTCATTTGTTACAAATTACTTACACAATATTTTAAATTAATTAAAAAATGAAACTATAAAATTTCAGTATATATCAAAAAATTAAGTTGAGTCACACTGCTGGAAAAATGAAATTCTTCATTTACATTATATATAACATAATAATGTATACATATAATCTACTTCAGAATAATATTTGCGTGTTGAAATATTAAGTAAATATTTCGGTGAAGCATTAAAAAAAATCTTCCTGACAGAGAAATAAATTACATTTTTCATTAACAGTTTTAAAAATTACTTATTCTGAACACTGATTGGAATCGCTGTCAGAATCAGACTCCAGAAGGTTGACATTTACAGATTTTAAGATATCTCGTACTACTTCCTTCAAAAAGCCCTCCTATAATTTCTCGTCATTCTGAACATAATTTTCCCAATGTTTCCCTCTCTCTAACCAATTTCTCCGTGGGATATAGGCCTACAACACAGTCACATATTTCAAATATTTTATCTCCTCAAATGTCATTATTAAAATTGTCTAAATCATACACTTCTTTTGATTGTGTCTTTTGTAAGCGAAGAAGGCTTCATTATGCCACATTGTTCTTGGCTTTATCTCGCCTCACCTGTAATTTCTGTACAGTTTATATGTCGATCTACAGGCAGCTGCTGAGACTTGGCAACTTCAATTACTGGAACATGAGCACTTGAAGGAGTTATGGATGCAGTGTACCAGCCTCCTGTCTTGGCTATCCAGGACTTCTCTCTTTGAATTCTCATTCGCCATATTATCTTCAATCATTACACTACTGTTACAAAACTACACCACTATAACTTAGCACTAAATATACAGAGTGTTTAAAAAATACGGGGCATAATTTCAGGTATGTATTTCCCACATGTAGACAATCAAAATAGTTCATTACAACATGTGTCCGGAAATGCTTCATTTCCGAGTTATGGCCTTCACAACATTGAAATTCACCGGAACGTTTTTCTTTCAGCAGGTCGTTATCATTACAGAAGATTTTCAAAATGTTCACCTCCTGCTTGACTGCAGACCTCACATCGATGTCTCATTGACCTGCGAACACGATCCCAAACTCCAGGAGTATTGCGTATGTCCTCAGAACATGCCACAATTCGATTCCGAAGGGATTACAAATCAGGCACCGGAGACGAATAAACCAATGATTTGAAATGGCCCCACAAGTAGAAATCGAGAGGGTTCAGATCAGGTGAGCGTGGAGGCCAAGCAATTGGGCCACCTCTACCTATCCATCGATCAGGAAACCTTCGATCCAAGGACCGGCGAGCCGTACGACTGAAGTGTGCAGGAGCGCCATCATGCAAGAAGTGAATGTGTTGACGATTGATCAGTGGAGTGTCTTCTAAAACATGAGGTATGGTGTTTTCCAGGAAGTTTGTGTACGCCTGCCCCGTAAGTCTGTTTACAAGTACATGGGGTCCAACTAATCGATCACCAATGATACCTACCGGCCCACATGTTGAGGGAGAACTGCACCTTGTGATGAGATGGAACAGTTGCACGTGGGTTTTCATACGCCCATACATGCTGCTTGTGGAAATTTGTTATGCCATCTCGTGTGAACTGTGCTTCATCTGTAAATAATACTAAGGCAGGAAAGTTCGGATTTACACCACACTGCTGCAAGAACCATTGACAGAACCTAACTCGTGCAGGGTAATCTGCTGGTGACAGGGCCTATACACGTTGCAAATGATAAGGATACAATTGATACTCTTTCAACAGTCTCCAGACAGTCGTATGAGGAACATTGACTTGCAACGCTACCCTTCGTGTGCTGATAGGAGTTATGTTCACAGCCTCCAGAATCTCCTCCTGTACTTCTGGAGTTGTAGATCTTGGTCGTCCCCTTCCCAAACCAGAAGAGTTAAATTTTCCATACTCGCACAGACGGTAATGGAGACGTACAAATGTATTCCGACCTGGACATTGTCGCTGTGGGTACCTCTCCTGGTACAAACGACGAGCCAGCGCAGCATTGCCGTCCGCCTTACCGTACATGAAGTGTATCTCTGCCAGCTCTTGATTTGAATACATGTCGCACAGTCTAACGCCTACACAACACTGAATGTAACCTTCGCCTCGGTATGAACTGTAAGAGTGCCCTCTTAATGTCTCCTTTGACGGCAACGACCTGCGGAAAGAAAAACTTTTCGGTGAATTTCAATGTTGTGAAGGCCATAACTCGGAAATAAAGCATTTCCGGACACATGTTGTAATGAACTATTTTGATTGTCTACATGTGGGAAATACATACCTGAAATTATGTCCCGTATTTTTTAAACATCCTGTATATATACACACATACATACGACTTTGAATAATTAACAAAATTTACTTGTATATTATAATATGGAATGAATAGCTTAAAAATAACTGCGTTCAAATATACGACTTTCCAAACTGCTGAAGTATTACATCATTGACGTCATAATAGCAATACTGACTGCTAAGTGAAAATAAACCTTTTAAGATAAAATTTCGCCAGAATTTCTTCGATTTCCGTCTCACATCAGCCTTATTGGATATCGCAAAAGATTATTTAAAGAAGTAAACCTAAGTATACGGCGCTTGGCTTTGCTTTTAATCTTGGCTTTGTTACATTCATGAAACCCTACCAGTACGTACAGTATGTGCTGGTGAACATCGTAATAGACTAATTTTCGCTGCAAATTTAAGAAACTTCGGACACTTTTCATAGTTAGAAATGCAAAAGCTAAATGAGTCCTTGTCATTATACGTACAGTCTTATAAAATAATTATGTCGCACAGGTACTATATACGTTCGTAAGTAGTCGAGATTTTTTTCACAAAATAAGTATTTTTTTAAAGATTCATTTAAAACATTTTTGCAACTTTAAATTTAGTACGAGTACAATGATAAATTTTATAATTTCAAATAAGTGATTATTAGAGCATTAGACATTTATTTTGGTTAATATAGGCTTGCATATAGGCACGAAAATAGTAAAAATAGGCAGTGAAATAGGCATTTATTATTCATGGAAACAGTCAAAAAAATAGACAAATACTTAATAAACTATCCCATACGGTACTAAGTTTCCTTGGTTACATGTCACAACAAGATGCTTTTTTAAGTTGTCAACTGTCATAGTGAGCCGCCTATCAGAACATTTTTCATGGTGGAAAAAGGTCTTTCTATAGTTCGACAACTTCAAGTGAAACCTCGTAAAACACGCCAACTTCTGGAATCTCTCCCTTTCTTTCTTCTCTCTCCCTCGCTCCTCGTCATTCAGTCACCAATCACCACGTAAATATCTGAGAGGGTGTGTGTGGGCATCGCGACCAATAGAAGAACCACTCTCCAGTATTACCACAATAACGGATTCTTCATTTTTACCTCGACTGTCGGCTAGGAAGGTTCCATTATGCTAGCATTGCAGGCAACAAGTCAACCTTTTAATGCTTTTGTTCGCAGGTTTGACAAACTGTGAATGGACCTGCAAGTACATAGTGCATAGTTCTATCTCCCTTTCCCCCGTGCTTTCTCACTTGCTCCTCCCCAAGACAGCCAGCGCTCACGTAGTAACTCGGTCAGGGTTTCAGTTCGATTTGTCAATCTATACTTCTACAGAAGTGATTGAAGCAAATTTAAAACAACTTATTTCAGAAGGACTGTCTCTACTTTCTTTCAGAGATCGAGAAAAACCGACTGTGTATTGTCTCAAAAAGAGGATGTGAGAAGGGATTAGAGACTTCAAAGTACGCGTGGCTTGTGCGTGCAAGCGACAACAGTAACGGAACCTGGAGACTTGATTTTAATACTTCCCTCATCCCCTTTCTTTCGCTGGTAAACCCCGAAGTAACCTGAGCACTGAGGGCTATATTGTTCAAACATCTTTATTAAGTGACATAAAAGATGGAATCGTTAGGGGAGAAAAGTTTACGACTTCTTGAAAAGATATGTATTGCTGGAGAATAAATTCTCAGCAAATATTTGTGTGAGGTGACTATATGTTATTAATTTGTACAACCGTTCTTTTTTGTTTTTTGATATAATTTATGTGCAGTTTATTTTAAATGCATTAAAAATATATGAAATGTACAATAACGACGTAAAAAGGCTAAAAAAAAGGTATTTTAAGGTTGAAAATCAAGCTCTCAGGTATAACTCCCTGTAAAGTTGATTTGAATAATTTTGAGGGAAAAATTGTTCCGGGGCCGGGTATCGAACCCGGGACCTTTGGTTAAACGTACCGATATCGGTGTCGGGTAGAGTTCCCGGGTAGCTCAGTTGGTAGAGCGTTGGTACGTTTAACCAAAGGTCCTGGGTTCGATACCCGGCGCCGGAACAATTTTTCCCTCAAAATTATTCAAATCAACTTTACAGGGAGTTATACCTGAGAGCTTGATTTGCATAATACACGTCACTGTTCGTTAACAGAAAACCACAATTTAAGTCACACAGAGTTAGTGTACACTCAATGTTGGATGTTTGACGACTTGTCAGCTCACTTTGAGGTCTGTGGATATAGAGGGAAAAGTTGGATCGGTGTCGGGTAGAGTTCCCAGGTAGCTCAGTTGGTAGAGCGTTGGTACGTTTATCCAAAGGTCCCGGGTCCGATACCCGGCCCCGGAACAATTTTTCCCTCAAAATTATTTTAAGATTATTAAAATAGGCAACGGGAGCTAAAAAAGGCGAAATAAAAATTGGGCCTATCGTCCCCAAATGTGTGGAAATGTGTTTATCTCTAATAGATCATACATACACTCAGGTTAAAAAAGGCATTTTGCCTAACATCCGGGCTCTAGTGATTATGTTAGGTACCTATGAGTAGAACATGTTTAGTAAGACAAAGAACTTTGCTCTGAACCTTTTCCCGTATTCCACTTTTGCCCTGGAGACTACTGGCAGGTATAACTGACATCCCTAGTTACTCGACCGTTTAATTGCGTTCAGACAAGCCGCTCACTGCCTGGTTACCAAAAATAGAACTTCATTCAGTTCCGACATAGGGTGTCTAAGATACGTAATAAACACTACCTACAAAGACGGACAATGGCCCATTCACAATGAAAATTAAACATAACTGTAACATAAACACAGAAGTTTGGGATCATTCACAATGATTCACATAAGCACTGACATTAACATTGCCGTTAGACGTTAACATGAAAGTTTGCGAACTCTAAACTTTCACGCTTATGTTTACATGATTTGCAAAAAGAACACAATCGTGGAGCGCTGAACTATACCAAAGAATATGAGGAAATGGCGTCTTTGTTATGTTTCCATGGTTACCAAGTATCTTTGCGGTTATGTTTATGTTCCCATCGTGAATGATGTGATTTTAGAGTTAAGTTTATATTCTTAAGTTAATGCTTACGTTATGTTTAATTTTCATTGTGAATGGGTCTTTACTCATTATGCCATTAGGAAAGTTCAGGATAAAGAGAGGATTTGCAATTGAACGGGTTACATCAGCTTCTTGTCTATGCGGATGACGTGAATATGTTAGGAGAAAATCCACAAACGATTAGGGAAAACGCGGAAATTCTACTTGAAGCAAGTAAAACGATAGGGTTGGAAGTAAATCCCGAAAAGACAAGTATATGATTATGTCTCGTGACCAGAATTACGAAATGGAACTATAAAAATTGGAGATTTATCCTTCGAAGAGGTGGAAAAAATTCAAATATAAATGACACTCGGGAGGAAATTAAACGCAGAATAAATATGGGAAATGCCTGTTATTATTCGGTTGAGAAGCTTTTGTCTTCTAGTCTGGTGTCAAAACATCTGAAAGTTAGAATTTATAAAACAATTATATTACCGGTTTTTTTACATGGCTGTGAAACTTGGACTCTCACTTTGACACAGGAACAGAGGTTAAGGGTGTTTGAGAATAAGGTTCTTAGGAAAATATTTGGGACTAAGAGGGATGAAGTTACAGGAGAATGGAGAAAGTTACACAACACAGAACTGCACGCATTGTATTCTTCGCCTGACATAATTAGGAACATTAAATCCAGACGTTTGAGATGGGCAGGGCATATAGCACGTATGGGCGAATCCAGAAATGCATATAGAGTGTTAGTTGGGAGGCCGGAGGGAAAAAAGACCTTTGGGGAGGCCGAGACGTAGATGGGAAGATAAGATTAAAATGGATTTGAGGGAGGTGGGATATGATGATAGAGACTGGACTAATCTTGCTCAGGATAGGTACCAATGGCGGGCTTATATGAGGGCGGCAGTGAACCTCCGGGTTCCTTAAACGCTAGTAAGTAAGTAAGTATGGGTCTTTACTCTTGAATAATGAAGGTAAGAGCTTTAATTAATAGTCGAAATTTTGGTTTATGCTTTATTAACACAGAAGGCTTATTATGTTTTAAATATTAAATTATAAACACAGTTGAAAGAAACTAAAGTGTAATAATTATAATGTGGAAGAAACTACATCAGAATAATTCAGTATCTTATTTTTAATCAAGCCAATTAAAAGGATTTTATACGGTTAAAATAAATAATTTAAATTTTCTACCATAAAATTTTTCGTCGCCGTCGTCATTACCACTACCGTCATTATCATCTTCATCATAATCATCACCTCCTTTTTTACTTATAGTGCCAAGATATGCTGCAAATGTACGAAAGCATTACAGTAGGGTTCTCAAACTTTTTAAGATTGTGAGCACTGGCCATACATAATTCTAAATGGGCGAGGACCATGAAGTCGAAGAGTTTAATATATTACTACATAAATTAAATAGCAAATAATACATTAGTACATTATGCAACGAGCCTATAATGATAATAATTAAGAAGCGAATATGGATGTTTATGAAACGAGTGCAAGCGAGTTTCATAATTTTCATACGAGCTTCTTAATTACCATTATAGGCGAGTTTCATACGACTTTTTATGCTCGACCATATTTCTAACTTGAAATTATTCAGATGTATACATTTTATTTGTATCTGACAAGATCGGAAATGACCTTGTTCTAGGTCGTGAATCGTGAGATGTGCGCAGACGCGAAAGTATTGATTTTTTCCGAGGAACAATAATGTCATTGACCTTGATGTAATCCCGTTAAACTTGATATAACCTTGATTATTGAATTCGACATTGAAAAACGAGATGACAAATTGAATTTATTTGAATATTATTTACAATTAACGCTAATTATTATAGTAACAGAACACAACCTTCTGCGACAGTATTGGATTTCCAGCCTCCGTGACTTTTCGCTACTTCTCTTTCGATTGTCCTGCAGGACAAAATTCCGGCACATCCGGCGACACTGATATAACCTCTGCAGTTGCGAGCGTCGTTAAATAAAACATAACATTCTTTCGATTGCATAAGCGAGAATAATCGATACTTGCGGTTTTATAACGGTACAAAGCTGACTTGTCATTGGCTGAACAACTGTAAGCTGAATTGTCATTGGCTGAACACCTGTACTTTAATGAGTAGGTGTACTTTAATGACATGCATTAAAGGACTGCTACCAGGTTATTAATTACTACATTTCGGCATGCTCGGCCATAAAAAATTTTAAAACCCTCACCAGGAATGTATGTTATTCAAAATTTCAGTGGTCCAAAGAAAAGTCGCTTAGATGGGAATCAAGTAATCGTGATCGTGTTTTGTTCTTCAGGTATTCATAAGTGTGAAAGTTTTTTGTACAGCTAGGTCGTCCCGAAATAAGCTAGACATTTTGAGACAAACTGTAGAATTTGGAACCTTTTTGTTTCTTCTGCTTCCCAAAGGCTACGAATTACGATGATATTAATGAAGCTGTCGATTATTTCTATGAAAAGTTGAACAATATATTTGATATAAATGTCCCAAAGAAACGAATTAATAGGAAAAAGTCTTATCCATGTTGGTTTACAAAAGATATCATACAAAATTTAAGAAGTAATAATTATAATAATAATAATAATAATAATAATAATAATAATGTTTTATTTTCGCTGGCAGAGTTAAGGCCATAAGGCCTTCTCTTCCACTCAACCAGCCTTTATCAATACAATACATAAATTTAAATTACAAATATTTTCACTACACTTAAAAGGTTCTCCAGCAATAATCTTCACTACACATTTACTTAAATTTAGATAAATCTATAAGGTAAAGTAGTAACTTAATTTATGAGCTAATTTAATTCAATGAATTATAATTAATTTAATATTTGAGATAGCTAGTAAAATGATGAAAATTAATTTAATATAAGCTTACTAGGACTATGTTACAGGGAGAATATATATATATTTCTATTTCTATAATGAGAATATTAATGTAATTGCCATTAGAGGTTTTGTAAATCTATTTAGAGAAATTAAAGATAATAATAATAAGAATGGACAAATGTTAGTTTCATTATAAGTAACAAATATTAATCAGCAATTCATCTGTTAAGTAAGAATTTATGTAATTTTGACCTAAATGAAGTTATTGTCCAACAACCCCTTATATCACTCGGAAGCGAGTTCCAAATTCTAGCAACTGAAACTGTATAGGATGAAGAATATAAAGATGTCTTGTGGTAGGGTACAATGAGTAAATTGTTATAATGAGATCTTGTACTTAGCTGATGATATGCGGATAAGAATTTTATAGAAAAAAATTAAATAGTTCTCACATTATGAAGAGAAACATAAAGAATTAAGAAGAGTAACCAAAACTATGATTAATAATGCTTATTTAAATTACGTAGAAAATTCTAAAAGAAATATTACTAACAATCATAGCACTTTTGGAATTTTATTAAAAGTAAATATATAAAGAATTTCCGTACATCTCATGTTATGACATTAGGTGGTAATTCACTAACAACTGATACAGATATTGCTGATGGTTTCGCGACATATTTTGATTCTGTATACAGTAATAATATACCAACTTGTAATGCAATATCTAATTGGAGAAACTTTAGAACAAAAAAAAAAACAAATAAATAGTTGATGAAATAAAAGAATAATCACAACAATGACTTAATACATCGAAAGGATGGACAACATACTTTTAAAATTAATATCAGATATAAAAAGAAATGAGGATATTAGAAAAACTGTAGAACAAAAAACAAACAAACAAACAAATCGTTGATGAAATGAAAGAATAACCACAATAATGTCTGTAACATAACGAAATGATGGACAACAACAGACTTCCAAAACTTGCATTATCATACAAGGGAAAAGAGAAAACGGAACTTGGAGCATTCAAAGTCAATATGGATAGATTAGAAATAGGCCAACTCATATTACTGAGTTTCCCAGGATGGGAAGTTAAAGAGTCCTAACCTGATGTATTCAAGATGATACTAGGAAGATAGTTGGATCGAGTCCCGGCATAGCCCTGTTGGTTAAGATCACTCAGCACGCCAAGCTGAGGGGGCCTGGATTCGATTCCTGTTGCCGGAACGCATTCTTATCCATGTAAATATATAGTATACCCTACAGCAGGCCTGTCAATTGATGTCCATAGGAGCAAGCGCGCGCTTTAGAAACCAGGAGAGCCTGAGCGCTTTACAGCGGAAAGGAAAGAGACAGAGGAAAGAGGTGGTATATGCAGCTTGGTCGAGCTATATACAGGGATGGCCAGCACTGATTCAATAGATAAAGGGAAGAGAACTTATTAAAACTGAATCCATGTTAATTTTTAGATTTGTCTGAGAAGTATAAGTGCATTATAAGAATGTAAGTTTTAATTTTAATGCTCATTTTTCACATGTTTGATTTTTTTATTCAAAAGAAATATTTTCTCAACTTTCGTATAGAAAAGTGAAATTTTCAGGTATAGGCCTATTTATTTAGTAGCCTTACAGAATGTTTTCGTAAATCTAATATACCGTATATACGTATTGCTGAAGATAGTGTATTGAAAATTTTGAAAATATTCGCATGGAAATTGTTTGTAAGGAAATGAATTAACAAAGCAACTACTGTTACATCATAAGCAAAAGATACGTGCTCATGTGTTGTAAAAATGTCAGATATATAGCTTCAGCAGATTTCGAGAAAATAATTTAATATTCTGATGATAGGAAGTTGCTCACAAATATCACCTTAAAAGCATAGCGCGAAAAGAGTTTTGTTATGTAATATTAGTTACACTTAAAACAGATACAGTACCTAGGTAACTTTGCTTTGTACTGTAATATTGTTTTGATTAGTTTATTGATTACTTTTGTAAGGCTAAAGATACCATCAATATAAATTCCAACTTATCATGTCATACTCAATCTCTTTCTTTGGAATATCACTTTCTTTATGAATGATGTGTTTCATCCACTTAATACAGTATAATATTATACTACTATGGAATTTAAGTGAATATTCCTTCTTAACTCTCTATTATATTATTAAGATTTAAAACACAAGTGCAATATTAAGAAATCAGTGTTAGTACTTTTGTTTTACAGACAATATAGATAACATTAAACAGAAAGAAGCCATATAAAAATAACGACATAAAATTTCACGTTCCGTTTGAAGTTTGTGCACCACTGTTTTCTTAATCCAACAGGTTGCTTATTCATATAAACAACCCTTCCTCTTTCCATACTTAGCGCTTGCTGTCCGCGCACGACGTCGAGGTCAGAAAAATGTGCTTGTTTTGACATCACTCCCCTACAGTATAGACTACGTGTTTACCTATATAGTTACGAAGTCTTAAAGTGGGTTTAAACTTCATTATGTGGTAGTGCAAGTCCTCACAGTGTAGACTTGTGTAACCACAAGATACGTTCCAGTTAAGATCGCGGTCTACAATTGAGAGGATCCGGCATTCTTCCTCTTTTGTTAAGTCTCTCAGCGCCGACTGAATATTTAACAAGTGGGGGAAGGGCGTGAATGCTGTAAATTAGTATTAATAGACACTTGGACACAGATCCGCTGTGGACGCAATTGCTTTCCGCCGGACCAGAGCCCGCCGTTGTGAATTTATTGCAGGTTCCTAGCTTTATCTTTATTGAGAATTGCTGTAATTGCTTTGCTGTTCGGACGGCGTCAATTTGCATCAGTCCAGCGGATCGGAAAGAGTGCCCTCCTTCACCGTTGCAATACCGATATTCTTCAGTGTAGTGGAATTCCCGACCCGGACGTTACTTTTTTATATTACGTAATGGGTTTTTTGTGTAAGTTACACGAAATTCAAATCAAATAGTAGTGTGAGAGGAACGTAAAACTATAGCCAAGGTGAATAACCTATACGAAAAGAACTTTCGCTAAGATTAAAGAGGTTTACTAACAACCCTACTACATCTCTTTAATCTCGACACTAAAAAAGCCAAAAGTAGAGTGACTATAACTAACTGTAGGTTATTTTTAACATTTTTAATTTATTGATCTCCTGGATCCAGAGAACATTAAGGGGGGTGAAGGGTGAAATTTTGATAATTTTCAGTAAAAAAATAGCATTTTCGTTTTCTTGTAAAAATGAATCAATGAATATAATACAGTATTATATATATATATATATATATATATATATATATATATATATATATATATATAGCCTATACATACCCTACTAAACTTATTTATTTGGAATTTAACGTTTTCAAATTGGAGTAGATATATAACTATACATTATTAACTTTCTTTCATAAGAACAAGAAAAATTCAACACATATTAGCATAATTATAATACTTACTTACTTACAAATGGCTTTTAAGGAACCCGAAGGTTCATTGCCGCCCTCACATAAGCCCGCCATCGGTCCCTATCCTGTTCAAGATTAAGCCAGTCTCTATCATCATGCCCCACCTCCCTCAAATCCATTTTAATATTATCCTCCCATCTACGTCTCGGCCTCCCTAAAGGTCTTTTTCCCTCCGGTCTCCCAACTAACACTCTATATGCATTTCTGGATTCACCCATACGTGCTACATGCCCTGCCCATCTCAAACGTTTGGATTTCAAGTTCCTAATTATGTCAGGTGAAGAATACAATGCGTGCAGTTCTGTGTTGTGTAACTTTCTCCATTCTCCTGTAACTTCATCCCGCTTAGCCCCAAATATTTTCCTAAGCACCTTATTCTCAAACACCCTTAACCTATGTTCCTCTCTCAGAGTGAGAGTGCAAGTTTCACAGCCATATAGAGGAACCGGTAATATAACTGTTTTATAAATTCTAACTTTCAGATTTTTGGACAGCAGACTGGATGATATAGAGCTTCTCAACCGAATAATAACACGCATTTCCCATATTTATTCTGCGTTTAATTTCCTCCCGAGTGTCATTTATATTTGTTACTGTTGCTCCAAGATATTTGAATTTTTCCACCTCTTCGAAGGATAAATCTCCAATATTCATATTTCCATTTCGTACAATATTCTGGTCACGAGACATAATCATATACTTTGTCTTTTCGGGATTTACTTCCAAATCGATCGCTTTACTTGCTTCAAGTAAAATTTCCGTGTTTTCCCTAACCGTTTGTGTATTTTCTCCTAACATATTCACGTCATCTGCATAAACAAGAAGCTGATGTAGCCCGTTCAATTCCAAACCCATAATTATAATACGAGAAGAAATATATTATTTCATTTTACAGAATCCAAAAGTTCAACGGCTGCTGGTATGAAACATGGCTTCAATTTTTAGTAGATTATTTCACGACGCTTTATCAACATCTTAGGTTATTTAGCGTCTGAATGAGAAGAAGGTGATAATGACGGTGAACTGAGTCCGGGGTCCAGCACCGAAAGTTAACCAGCATATGATGGCTTAAAACTGTACAATTTGTCAGTAACCTGTTTAAGCGTGATTGAATTTAATCTGAAAAATTGAAGAAATTATTAAGGGAACTTAACATAGGATTAGATAAATAACTGCTAAATATTAGTGTTATATTACACTTGTGGATATTAGTTATAAAAATGTTGAATGGCAATTGTTCTTTATCATATAGGCTCTTGTTTTTGTAATCTGTACTATTTAATTTCTTATATTAATTGTTTTGTCTTCTTCTTCTTCTTTCTGCTTATCTACAGTGCGGTTTTGAACTCCCGACGATGCGTTTGCTCATGCAAGAGTAAAAGCTTTAATTTATATTTCTGTTTTATGTATAATAGTTTTTTAATGTATGTTTCTTTCTATTACAAAGTACTTTTGTGATTTTCTTACTGTAATAATTGTAATAATAATTGTATATTTAAATTTTGATGTTAATAAATAAAGTTACAGCTTAAAAAAATAAAAAAATAAATTATTTTGAGCAAAGCATAAAGCGCTCCAAAGCATAAAAGCATATAAATGGCTGCACCTTTGAACTTCAATTCCATGCAGATTTTACAAGCTGTTTTCTCACACATTTTCCAAACACATTTCGTCAGGTTCCAAGTGATGATAAGAACATGAAATTTTACTGCATGTTCTATATATACTGTGGTTAACAAAATATCGCATGGGTTATGTCTGACTGTGAAACTACAGGGCCCGAGTTCAAATCCTGGTTGAGGTTTTTTCCGGGGTTTTCCCTCAACCCATTAGGCCTAAGAGAAAATACTGGGTAACTTTCGGCCCTGGACCCCGGACTCATCTCGCTAGCTTTTTCACTTTCATCTCACTCAGACGCCAGAAACTATAGAAGTTGATAAAGCATCGTAAAATAACCAACTTAAAAATATATTTTTGGGCTTTAACTTTGATCAAGACTTAGCCTATGAGCCCACGGAGATATAATTCAAATCGTCATTCGTAGTACCAATGGCTCAATCTGTCAGATATTTTAGATTAATCTTGGATAGCAAACTTACTTGGCATAACCACATATCAGCTATTGTTAAAAGAATTAGACACAGAATCTACCTGCTAAAACACATTATTCAAGACAAATCTCCATTGCCTCTACACTACAAGAGACTTATTTATATTTCAATCGCGCGCCCTGTGTGGCAATATGGATGTTCAATTTGAGGCTCTGCTTCTACGTCACAAATAAGAAGAATACAGGTCATGCAAAATCGCTATTTGAGGCTGATGTCTGGTGCACCTTGGTATATTAGCAACATGAACCTGCACGATGATCTCTGTATTCCTGAGGTGATGGAGGTCCTAATACAGAGCTACATCAGACTGTGTAACTCCTTCCTAAACCACATGAATCCGCTACTTCAAGTCATTGTCACTAATCCACCGCAAGATCCAGCCCACAGAAGATTAAAAAGAAAACGGCATAGTGATATGAGGCTATAGCAAAGTATACTACGTGGTACAGTCATTAAGTTCTAATACTGAGCGCATAGTGGCGTTGTGGTGCACTATAGCGCATAGGTGGCGCCATGGCATGATACCTTGTCAGTTAGTCTCTCGACCCAACAAGAGACAGTTGAGTGCATGCACTGTAAGCAGAACTACGGTCTTTGTTGTGACGGTGATTTGAATGCGCGCGTCGGAACTCGAGTATGTTGCAGTTTGAGCAACTGGCAAACGTCACGTTCTGTCAGAAATTAGGCGAAACTGCTATAACCGATCATAACTGGAGACGAAACATGGTGTTTCCTTTACGATCCGCACCTGAAGCGACAATCCGCCACCTGGAAAACGCCATTATTTCCACGACAGAAAAATCCGCAACAAGACAGGTCAAAAGGCAAGGTGATGCTTTAACAGTTTTTTTATTCAAATGGAATTGTTCACATAGAATTCATCCCACAAGGTGTAACTGTAGACAAGATCCTCTACAAAGAGATTCTTGGCCGTTTAAGCAATTCAATTCGTCGTAAGCGTCCTGAGCTTTGGCATAGGAAGAATTGGTTGTTGCTACACGACAACGTCCCTGCACATCGCTCCATCCTTGTCCAAGAGGAACTTGCAAGGCAACAGGTCGCTGTTTTGCCACACCCTCCGTACTCACCTGATCTCGCACCATGCGATTTTTTTCTCTTTCCCCTCATGAAATCAATTCTACGAGGGCGTAATTTTTATGCGGCCGAAAAGGTCATGACTGCCACAAGAGAAGCCGTGCGGCATCTTCCTGCCAACATCTTTCAGCGGTGCTTCGAGCAGCTACACCAACGTTGGCAGACGTGCATAGCGGGCAACGGCGACTATATTGAGGGAGGATGTCGATCTGTTTAAGTGTACGCCGTATCACGCGGCATCTCCTGAGACATCCAGATTCTTGTGGATGCCTACCCTTCAGGCGTCAGTGTCAGAACTTAATGACTGTACCACGTATATACAGTCACGAAGCTTGAGTTTTGAGGGTGCTAGAAACAATAGACTGTGACGGTAATATTTTGCATTGCATGTAATGAGGCGATATTAGCGATCCTAGTGGTGAGCAACTATCTAATATTTGCATATTTACTACGTATTGAGCTTCGCGACTGTATATACTAGACTGTGGCTATAGGGTACTTTCGGAATTGCCAGTGTTTTCCTTTCTCTGTTTGTTATTCCCAACTATAATGTATTTATTTATGTACAATAAAGTTTACTTCAATTAAAAAAAAATCGTCATTCATTTTTCTTGTTACATCATTCGTTTCGTCGAAGTGGAGATATATAATTTTTTTAATTAATTTTGCATTCTTTTCAGGACAGGCTCGGTAACACCCGCATGATCATGTAACATCACAAAATAACACATAATGGAGCAATGTTAATCAACATCGTATTCATGAGGCTTCATGGACAACGGTGCGTAATGCACACAATCAGATTTGCTGTATACATATTTTTATATCACTGTAGATTCACGTTTACACCTGAATTCAACAGGCAGTGAGTCGTTCCCGCAACTGGTTAAAGAGGAACAATTATTTGGATAGTTTAAACAATATTCCGCACACATAACTCCGCGTATGGACGAAGAAATGTATTTTGGGATAGATAAATAAGCAGCGGTTTACGATCAGCAAGTTCCCTCGATCAACCCACACATTACGAAGATAAGTAACTGAAGAGGGTGAGAAGAACAGTATTTATTTGTATACACCTGAAATCTGATTAGTGTAATATGTAATTTGTCAGTGATGTATGCAATGGAGAGGGAAAGGACCTGGACATGAATGAATGAATGAATGAATGAATGAATGAATGAATGAATGAATGAATGAATGAATGAATGAATGAATGAAGCCACTGTGTCCCATGAAGGGCTAGAGCCTCCTACAGGAGGGGAAGCTCGGTTGGTGTGGTTCACATGATGAGCTATTTCACGTGAACAATATTTACATTCACATTCACTATGTGAGATACACTACAGTTTGTCAAATTTTAGTTCTATATGAGTTTGTTCACTATCTGTCTCCACTCGCTCCTGTTGCGGCCGATGGTTGACCAGTTCCCTCCCAACTGCTGCTTGAATGTATCTGCCCATCTTCTTCTTGGCCTGCCTTGTGTTCTCCTTCCTATGTACGGGTCCCACATGGTGGTTCCTCGCGCCCATCTGCCTTGTTGCTGACTTGCTACATGACCACCCCACTTCCACTTCGTTATGAGGGCTTTTTGTGTGATGTTCTCAGAAGCTGTAATTGTCTGCAGTGCCGTGTTGCAGACCTTGTCTTTCAGTGAAACGCCAAATATCTTCCTCTCCATTTTCCTTTGGCATATTTCGGTGTTCGTCTTTTGCCTCTCTGTGAGGGCCCAGGTTTGGCAGTCGTATGTTAGCACCGGGAATACACAGGAGTTAAGAGCCTCTAGTCTGAGTCTGCGGTTTATGGACCTGTCGAGGAGTATAAACTTTAGCGCCCAGAAGGCTTTCCAGGATTGTGTTATTCTCCTTTGTGTTTCTTTCTCCATCCCTTGGTTAAGTGAGACAGTCTGCCCTAGGTAGATGTAATCGTCCACGTGTTCTATCTCTGTTCCTAGTCCTGAGATTGGTGTTGGCGTTCTATTTGACATTATTTTTGTTTTGCTGTAATTGATTGAGAGCCCAACACAGGTGCTGAGCTCGTTCAGTTCGATAAGCATTTGCTGTAGTTCGTTTGGCGACCTGGCAAACAGTACAACATCATCCGCGAATCTTAGGTTCGTTAATCTTCTGTCATTTATTATAATGCCATATTTTGTATCCCATTTGAGCTCCCACTATCCCATTATCTTGCCTCAAGAATGATGCCTTATTGGAGTCACTTATGAAGTTCAAACCTGACTTAGGACAATTGACTAAACAACAACATGTGCTATTTATATAATTTACAGGTGGAAGTCATACAGACTGATCCCTTTGGCTATGGATAATATTAATTTATTATTATAAAACAATACACTGCCTGTGTACTATTGTTGAGACTGGTTTTATTATTGTGAACTAGAGGAGTCTGTAGATCTAGCTATCACTGATTTGAATAATTTCAAGGAAAAATTGTTCCGGAGCCGGGTATCGATCCCGGGACCCTTCGCTTAGCGCGCGAATGCTCTTCCGACTGAGCTACCCCGTCACAATTTTTCCTTTGCATCCACACGACTCAAAATGATCTGACAAGATGCCAGAACTCAACTATGAGTGCACACAATACTGTGTGACTTAAATTGTGGCTTTCTGTTAACGTACCTGGCTTTCAGGTAGTAGCTCCCTGTAAAGCAGGCTTGAATAATTTAAAGGAAAAGTTGTTCCGGAGCCGGGTATCGATCCCGGGACCCTTCGCTTAGCGCGCGAACGCTCTTCCGACTGAGCTATCCCAGGAACTATACACGACACCGTCACAATTTTCCCTTTGTATCCACACAACTCAAATGAGCTGACAAGACGCCAGAACTCAACTATGAGTGCACACAAATGCTGTGTGACTTAAATTGTGGCTTTCTGTTAACGTACCTCCAGTAACGAATGTATTATACAAATCTGGCTTTCAGGTAGTAGCTGCCTGTAAAGCAGGTTTGAATAATTTCAAGGAAAAATTGTTCCGGAGCCGGGTATCACAGATTTCTTACGAATATGATTTTGATGATGAATGAAGACGGTCATATTCAGGGATGTTGTGTCCCGAATTTCCGAATTCATTAATTTCAAAGGGTTATTCTTTGAGATAGGCCTACTTCAAACAAAAAAAAAGTTTAATACAATTATTTTGCTCGATTTTGCTTCCTTTTCGAGATAAAAATTGTTTTATGTAAACCGTTTCATAGCGTGCTTTGGGACCTATTGATTTAATTTCCAATTAAAAGTTATCGTTGTTTTCGACTTTAAAGAGATTTGTATTTTTTTTTATTGGGGTTGAGTACCGGTACAGTAGGCCCTAATGGAGGGCGGTCGCAAACAAATGGTTCTTCCAAAAGTGGATCGCGCCTTCAGAAAAGTTTGGGAACAACTGGTTTAAAGAACTATAAATCTAAGGAATTCCTTGTCATTATACGTCAATTTCAATAATGTAGTATGTGTAAGATCAGTTATTTATAGCTACAACTCTGGAGGCAGATTTCCTGCTCTACTGAAATTTAGCATGAATATTGGACAACCTTTGCACCTCATCCCCTTTAGCTGCGTTCTAGAAGGGGAAAAAGTATCCCGCACGCAGATAAATCTGCCCGTCGCGCACGCTACCCCGTACAGGCTTGAATATACCCCAAGCACTGGTGTTAAGTACAGTAAAACCCGGATTATCCGCCACCCTATTAACCGATTGGTGGATTATCCGACTGTCTTTCTCTCTCGCAGAAAAAATATGAAGTACTGTACAGGTAACGCAAGAAGAGCTTGCCACGGAAAGCTGCGCGAACTTTCGGAAACGTTCGGGTGCACTCGATCTCGCTTCGATTCGATTGGCAGTTCTCAGTCGTCTGCTGGCTTGATGTTTCGAGTGAGATTTATCACAGAGCATGTAACGGAACCTAAACCTAGTTGCAGAGTAACTAATAACGTAACATTGTTGAAAATACAGAAGCACCAATTCTTTTACATATAAAATCACTGAATGAAATGACAAAGATGTTATAAGAAATATTATGTGATCATGTAATAATTGATATTTGACTTTGCAATAAAACACTAATACTGTGTGATTTTATTAAAACGTTCCGATAACTAGCGTGGTACTATGGTCGGTTAATTTTAATCTGTATATACTCCTTATGTTATTAGCGGAGCCTCTTTCGTTTTTCATAAATTTATAAACGTTACAAATAATTCCCTAGTTTGACTGTGTATCGGTTTATTAGCACATCCTAATTTAGAGCGAAACAGGGGTATTGTTAAGTACATAGAATGTTATACAGAACTCTGTTATTTAACAAACACATTTTGAACTACATAAAACTACTGATATCAGGGATAAAACGCAGAGTATGTAACGCACACGCTGGCTTCTACCCGCTCTGAACAATATACTCCACGATACGAACAGCCCAAGACCGCGCTTTCGAATGCGCCCTGTAATCAGCATTACGTGATTCATAGCAGCCCTGTAACGAGCATGACGGCATGAGGACCGAATATCGTTCTCTACGCATCAGTCAAATGGGCAAGCTTTCTTTGCGCTTCCTCTACATTATGTTAGTACGAATTTCTTTTCCAGAGTTTTTTTTTACAAACCTTTACCCTTACGCATTATGCCCTACTCTTCGAGTTTAAAGTTATGTTTTATTTAACGACGCTCGCAACTGCAGAGGTTATATCAGCGTCGCCGGATGTGCCGGAATTTTGTCCCGCAGGAGTTCTTTTACATGCCAGTAAATCTACTGACATGAGCCTGTCGCATTTAAGCACACTTAAATGCCATCGACCTGGCCCGGGATCGAACCCGCAACCTTGGGCATAGAAGGCCAGCGCTATATCAACTTGCCAACCAGGTCGACCCTACTCTTCGAGGGCTGTACTGTTTAACTTTTATAAAAAATGTCTTCTACGAGTGTGGAAAGAAAATATGTTATACTACGGAAAAAAAAAAATTCAAGTAATTGAGTGGTTTGGGAAAAGAGAAAATGTGGTTCATCTCACATCACAATATGAGATAGGAATTACAACTGAGCGCGATTTAGGCTAATGAAAAACAAAATATAAACTGTATAAAATTGGTAAATTTACAATGTGAAACCTCTACTATTCATATCTTTCCACAGATAGTCGTCATAAGGAGTTTCCTTGGCCATTAAAAACTCGTCGTTGAAAACCAGACTTAAGTACAATAAATCATGTTTTAATAACTGACTTATCGGAAAATCAAACATGAATTGAAAAAAAAAAAACAGACTTCAATTAGTGAACTTCAGATCCACTACCTAGCGTATTAAAAGAAAATGCCAAGGAGGAAATTACGAAAATATTATGTACTTAGTTTATGAAAAATTTTTATAGTACGGATTATCCGATTTTTCGAATAACCGTTCACTCCACACCCTTCATTACCATGGATAATAGAGGTTATACTGTATAGCGAAAAGAGAAATACTGGCTATGAAGAATCTTTGCCGATGCAGTTTTGTTCGCGGGATACCGTTCTGTTGCTATGGGAATGTAATGGCAAGCTAGTGCAATACGAACCTGGTGAAGAGAGCGGCGAACAGCCAGGCAAGCAGACAAATGAGCAGCGCTCGCGCCTTGGTGCACACGTAGCTGGCCTTGAGCGGCTCGCAGATGGCGTAGTAGCGCTCGAAGCTGATCGCCAGGATCGTCAGCACAGAGGCGTGTGCCACGGTCAGCTCCACGAACGGCACTATCTTACCTGCAACAACACCGTAACATATCTCATGAGATTAATGGCCGACATCATCAATGTTTTTTTATACATCTTGATTACACAACTTTTAACACTGTATCACTTCGGAATATGTATGGTAAGACTTTCCTGTGTTAAATTTCAACGTACCTCGTTTACATGTTTCCACCTATTTATGGGTCATCTTCAGAACTGGTCGTTGTTGGTCTTGGCGCCACTTGTTCTGTTCCCTGTGAGGGTGTGTTCCTGTGGTATAGTGTAGAGTCAAAGAGTGTGTGTGTTTTGAAGTTGAGTTGTGTGTTGAGCATTTCGTTAGGGTGTGTTTTCGTGTGTCTGTATATTTCATATTATTCTATTGTGTTTAGTTTCTGGCTTTTTGGTTTTTTTAAACCTATTATTTGCCGTTATTCAATGTTTTTTTAGACCGGCCAGAGGCCGTTTACCAAAGTTATCAATTTTGTTTTCTGTTTTCGTTTTTTTTATTTGTTTTCTTTGTTTTTACTTACACTAATACAAACATAAACACAACACCCATGCCCGAGGCGAGACTCGAACCCACAACCCTTCGGACCAAACGATAGGGACATGCCGTGCCCCTACCGCTTGAGCCATCCGGGCCGGCATTGGGATTGAGTACCGGTTGGTTGGATGTGTAGTACATCTCAACACATAAACAACACAAACAAACAAATACAACCACACAGGCGTACACAAACTCAAATATAAAACCTGCAACAACTTCTACATAGGACAGACAGGCAGATCGTTTCAAACACGTTACAAAGAACACAACACAGCCATAACAAAACTACAAAACACCTCCACATATGCAGAACACATCACAAATGCTAACCACACCCACAGAGACATCAACACAGACATGGGAATACTGCACATCCAACCAAAAAGCCAGAAACTAAACACACTAAAACAATATGAAATATACAGACACACGAAAACACACCCCAACGAAATTCTCAACACACAACTCAACTTCAAAACACACACACTCTTTGACTCTACACTATACCACAGGAACACACCCACACAGGAAATAGAAGAAGTGGCGCCAAGACCAACAACGACCAGTTCTGAAGATGACACATAAATAGGTCGAAACATGTAAGGGAGGTACGTTGAAATTTAACACAGGAAAGTTTTTTTTTTTTTTTTTTGGTTTGTTATTTAACGACCTGTTTAAAGTTAAACAATATTAATATTATAATTTTGGAAATACTGGCCAGTTTCGTTCTATGCATACCAAATAGTAATGCTCATACGAAGAGGATGTTTTATCTCATGAACAATATTTGGACAGATGTTCAAAACAGGAGCACAACACATCTAATCAAATCAGAGCTGCAAACTGCAACTGATTTCAACTATTACGCGAGACAAGACCTGTCTCAAAATACTGTTAACTGTCGAAGTATAGAATGAAGTTGTTTTTTTAGTAACTGAACTGAATAATCTGCCAATTTTCTATGTGAAATTTTGTCGATTTCTTAATATCTCGTATTTTCTTAAAAAAAAAGTTGGCAACCCTAACAGCACTTGTGAAAAAAGCTGACAAACGGGGTACCGCAATCTGGCAAACTAAAAAACCTTAGAAAACACTGATGTCAGCTTTAGAATCTGACACTTGGCAGCCCTGAAGAACCATTCCATGCCTGTCTTCTTGTTTTTTAAAGCACCTATCGTTTTGTTTTGCGGAATCTTTGCTTTTCCTCGTTGCCATTCGATCTCTCGTCCGAAAAATTACCTCTCCAATGATAATTTTCTTTTCACTCCCGGACAGTATGTTGTAAAAACCGGAGGTCCTAGCTATTTTTAATTCATGCTTAACTCTATACAACGTTAAAGAATTATTGTTTATTATACTTTATCTATGGCTTACAGTACTTTACCACAAACACCAAAATGGCTAAATATCAGTCTATATCACAATGTACCTGTTAACATTGACACATGATCTACATATATATTCAGGCATTCAATTAACGGTAGATAATCAATTCCCGATGGGACAATGGCCTCCAACATGAATTCTGTTACGCATTCCAATCAAACAGCAGGTTTTCGTCTCTGACACGTTGAACGCAATGTTCAAATTTTATTTATTTCATCAAAAAAGAGCACTGAAAGACTTAAATCCTGAGAAAAATGATTTAGTAAATACGATCTTTCATCATATTCCAACATTTCTGCAGCAAAATATATATGCACAGAAACAAACAAGTTCTTTTGAGAAATTTTCTGACTCGCACAGTACCATACACGTAGACAGGACTAAAATTTAGGAGTTTCTAGTTAAAATCGGATCAGTCAAAATTAGAAAGATAACCTGTTCGTTGAAGTTGTCATAAAAACTGTTTTTCGTAACTGGTTTCAGTTTCTTTGCCTGCCCTTATTATGGCTCAATACGTAGCTCCGAAACTTCGGATTTATTGAATGTATGACACTGCGAAAGAACCAAAATCTCTTTACCACATTGTATACAGTGAAAGTTTTCAATTACATTGCATTACAAATTGTTAGTCTTCACGTACTATTGACAGGCTATCATCTGATTTCTCCTGCCTCGAAATTTCTTCCCGTTCACCGTTCCTTCCAGTGCATCCTTCAACAAGCAATTTCTTTTTAGTCAGTGGCCCAACCAATTCATTTTTTCCTTCCTGATCAGTTTTTACACCCACTCTTTCCAACACAGTTCAATTTCTTATTCTGTCTGTCCATTTCACCCGCTTCATTTTTCTCCATATCTAAATTTCAAATGCTTCTAGTCGTTTTTCTTGTCTTCGTCGTAATGTTCATGTTTCTGTCCCACACAATGCCACAACCTACACAAAGCACTTCACTAGTCTCTCCCATAGTTATTTTAATGATGCTAAAAAAACTGTTAAATTATGTAGACTTACAAAAGAAATAGACAATGTTTTAATGATCACAATTTTATAATTAAGAAATATAAGATCAATACAACATTTTAATTACAATTTTATCACATATAATTTTGATATCTGTATTCATGTAAATTTCAGGTTATTATTTATCATAGAGTTAACCATGTAAATAGTTGTTTATTAATATACACAAGATTGTACATTTCAATTATCTGGTACGCATTTCACAGCAAAGATATGAAAAATTGTATAAGATATTGTGAGTTAAATTCCTGATGATACCCAAGGGCGAAAACGTTTGCATTTCAATTTTATAATATGCAACGATCATTTACATTTGTAAGTGTTATTGATTTTAAGCTTTGATATGTCAATTAGACTGAACTCTAAATAAAATTAGATTATATTACAGGATATTGCTAGCTGAGCGTCCTTCTAACAACACACAGTAATTCCTTCGACGAAACTTTCTTTCCCTCACAATAGACACGCGTCTAATCTGCAGTGAAAGTAAACAGAATTCTTAAGATCGTAAAAAATTTTTTCTCTTATTTCACTGCTATACAGCACATGTGCTCAATACCCACAAGAAAGCTTGTTGGACATGTGTAAGATTGGGTTTCAAAACCTCCACGGGGAGCTGGAGATTTTGCAAAGTGCAGATCTGCTCAAACAAAGCATAAACGCGACGATTCAAGGAATATGTCGGCACGTGTCTGCGATAAGCTGAAGCAATATCTGAGCAGAACAAAGCCCTGAGTAGCGAAGCTGAGGTTTGTCGGTCTTTGATGCTTTATTGAAGTCAAAGAGTTCTAGGAAACGGCTCAGCGTGTTGGAAAAGAGTCGAGTTTCAAGTTGGAGGGGGGATCGAGGCAGATGTGGGCCGTCTTAACGGACAGACGCGCTAATTCCTTCGCAGTCCAAGAAACAACACAACGTACTCTCCTTGATTACGCTTGTAAGAAACAGCTGTGCTGTGATTTCGAGGACGTCTCCACTTGAAGGCGCAATTTGTCTCCGCGGATTCATTTCTACTTTCTTGTTTGCAATATAATTAAAAGAAGATATCGTTACGCCGCAATTCAGTCCATTAGCCGGTGGGCGGGAAAAAGGTGATAAGTCCATTTTCATAATTTTTCAGGTGAGAGAAAAATGTGTTTAAGCAATTATGTAAGATCGCACATTTTAGATGAAAACTTTATTTGTATTATTTCTTAAGGGAAATACAGTGCTGAAAAAATATGTAATGCTATTTTTTTGCATAGGGGAGACTCGGCTAATTCCGCAATATTAAGAAGTAAATCTATCATATTTTTATCAAAATGTTTATTGAAAAATATTATCAAGATATGTACAAATATAAATGACACTCGGGACGAAATTAAACGCAGAATAAATTTGGGAAATGCCTGTTATTATTCGGTTGAGAAGATTTTGCCATCTAGTCTGCTGTCAAAAAATCTGAAAGTTAGAATTTATAAAACAGTTATATTACCGGTTGTTCTGTATGGTTGTGAAACTTGGACTCTCAAATTGAGAGAGGAACAGAGCTTAAGGGTGTTTGAGAATAAGGTGCTTAGGAAAATATTTGGGGCTAAGAGGGATGAAGTTGCAGGACAATGGAGAAAGTTACACAACACAGATTTGCACGCATTGTATTCTTCACCTGACATAATCAGGAACATTAAATCCAGACGTTTGAGATGGGCAGGGCATGTAGCACGTATGGGCGAATCCAGAAATGTATATAGAGTGTTAGTTGGGAGGCCGGAGAGAAAAAGACCTTTAGGGAGGCCGAGACGTAGATGGGAGGATAATATTAAAATGAATTTGAGGGAGGTGGGATATGATGATAGAGAATGGATTAATCTTGCTCAGGATAGGGACCAATGGCGGGCTTATGTGAGGGCGGCAATGAACCTCCGGGTTCCTTAAAAGCCAGCAAGTAATAAGTACGGTGATGAGGAATGGATAATAAAATTGATGTTGATTCCGTAATGTTGGAAGATATTCAAAGTGAGTTCTCAAAATAAAGTTGTTTAGAAATACATTTTGTAACTTGTAAAATGAATAAAATTTTAATTTGAAGTAAAAATGTAAAAAAAAAAAAACACACATTTTTTGTCTTGTTCGTTTATTTGATCCCCCCACCAGGAGGGCCCCACAATTTGAGAATCGTTAATATAGTTAATAATTTCTAGCAGACGACACGCGTAATTCCAACACTACAACCCCTACTCCACAGACAGAAGTTCTTGCTTACTTCCCTTCCTTATTGAGCTATCAATAGAGTGCTGAGTTAGAAAATCCAGTTCCAGAAATAAAGGGTGCGGCAAAACATCCTCCCTAATTTAAAATTTAAATAAAAAACAGATGTATCAAAATAAGGAAACTTTATTAATATGAATGGTATCTTAACGGTGGGAATTTTTTATTTTTTTAATAACATGTCTCTCAAGTGGTGTCCTTCGCTATCAATGCATTGTTCAATGCAACTTCGGAAATTCTGCATCACTCTAACTAGCATTTCTTGAGGAATAAGACCAATTTCTTCCTGTATTCCATTTCTTAGGTTTGGCAAAGTCCTCGGCCGATGTTTGAACATCTCTGCCATAGAAAAAAATTGCAGAGTGCAAGGTCTGGTGATCGTGCTGGCCAGGGGACGTCGCCACGTTAAGAAATTAAGCGTCCGGGAAACATTTGAGCAGCGACGACGGAATTACCACTTACCAGAAACGATGCCGCAGCGTAAGGACGTTCTTCACCCGTCCACGGCACAGTTGGAAATCGTTACAGATTTTTTTTGGCACTAATTGAATGTCAGTTCCGTGCATTCAATGTCCTACTCAATTCTTGTTGTTTGCGCATGTCATTTGATATCGCTATGGCAACGCATGTAAACCTAAATTTCCCACTGTTTAGATACAATTCATATTAATACAGTTTCCTTATTTTGATCCATCTGTTCTTTATTTAAATTTTAAATTAGGGAGGATGTTTTGCCGCATCCTTTATAAAACTGAACGTTCTGAATGCGAACCCACAATAATTCTAACAGACGGCCGAACACTGCATGGAATGACTGTGAAAATGAAAGAGTACAAAGCAAAAAAGAATAATTGAAGTAGCACAACAGGAAACGGAAGGAAAAAACAAGAAATTTGAACGCTGCAACAAGGATTCAAGTATTTGATGTCAGTTGCGTGGGCTGTGATTGCAATCTGACAGCCCTTATGCCAGATTAATTCTTAGATTATTGTAATATAGCTTCCATTTTACTTTTTACGCCCACTCATACATTAACTGTGAAGGACGTAGGACGTGCGTGGAACACAAAACGCTTGCACCGCTCACGCTCTCTAGCGGTGGGTAAGACGATACATGCCGCGAAATGGTGAAACACGACGTGTTATGGAATTCGTACTCTGCTATAAACTTCAACAAAACAGCTACCGTTCAGCATCTCGACAAGTGCATTAAGAGTTTCTTCTACGCAGCTGGACGTTTTTTGCAATATTGCAAGCCGAGCGGAATGCAGTAGGTACTAGTGATGTAAGCTACAAATGGAAATACCACAGCTCAAAAGCGACTTCTCTTTCCTCTTATTTCTTCAGACAGTTTAACAAGTTCAGCGTAGTTCTTACCCAACGTGTTGGCAGACAAGTCCGTAGGCCAGCTGCAGTAAGAATAACGACATAATCTGTTTAGATTAATGTTATTTCAACTGAATCTGGGCTTGAAATTGCTGGATTGTACTGAATTAACCGGAGCAAACTTCATGGCACAGTAAGTGAAAAGAACAACAAAGCACTGCGAGTAGGAGAGTGCGTACACTAGGCACCTAACAAATGCGAGCCTCTCTATTTATGGAATCGGGCCACCCCTGACAGGACAATCACAAGACAACGGCAAATACCAAGTCACGTGAAGGAAGATAAATTACTTCCATTGCTCATTAATCAATCAATCAATCAATCAATCAATCAATCAATCAATCAATAATAAATAAATAAATAAATACTTAAATAAGTACCTAAGTAAATAAGTAAAATATAAAATAAGTAAATATGTAACTAAATAAAAAATAAGTAAATAAATAAACTCTTAAATAAATTAACAAGTAAGTGCATAAATAAATAGATAAATAAATAAATAAATAAATAAATAAATAAATCCTTAAATAAATAAGTACCTAAGTGAATAAGTAAAATAGAAATAAGTAAATATGTAAGTATATAAATAAACCCTTAAATAAATTTATAAGTAAATGAGTAAATAAATGCATAAATAAATTTAAAAAAATAAATAAATCCCTAAATAAATAAGTACTTAAGTGAATAAGTAAAATAGAAAACATGTAAATATGTAAGTAAATAAATAAACCCTTAAATAAATTTATAAGTAAATGAGTAAGTAAATGCATAAATAAATAAGAAAATAAATAAATCCTTAAATAAATAAATATGTAGATAAATAAATAAGTACCTAAGTAAATAAGTAAAATAGAAAAGAGGTAAATAAATACATATATATATATAAATAAATCCTTAAATAAATAAGTCCCAAAGTAAATAAGTAAAATAGAAAATAAGTAAATAAATGAATGAATAAATAAATAAATAAGTACCTAAGTAAATAAGTAAAACAGAAAATAAGAAATATGTAAGTAAATAAAAATAACTAAATAAATAAAACCTTAAATAAATTAATAAGTAAATGAGTAAGTAAATGCATAAATAAGTAAATAAATAAATTCTTAAATGAATAAGTATGTAAATAAATAAGTATCTAAGTAAATAATTAAAATAGAAAATAAGTAAATAAATAAATCATTAAATAAATAATTACGGAAGTAAATAAGTAAAATAGAAAATAAGTAAATATGTAAGTAAATAAAAAATAAGTAAACAAATAAAACCTTAAATAAATTAATAAATAAATGAGTAAGTAAACGCATAAATAAATAAGAAAATAAATCCTTAAATAAATAAATATGTAAATAAATAAATACTTATGTAAATAATTAAAATAGAAAATAAGTAAATAAATAAATCCTTCATTAATTATTAAGTATCTAAGTAAATAAGTAAATTAAAACATGATTAAATAAGAAAATTACCAAATAAAGAAGTCATTAGTAAAAGCATAATTAAATAAATAAATAAATAAATAATAAATAAATAAATAAATAAAGAATGGGTGAAGAAAGAATGATGCTGAAATTGGTTGCGTCACTGGCTGCGAAGAAACTGCCTACTGAAGGATGCACTGGAAAAAATGGTGAACGGGAGAAGTGTTCGGGCAGAAGAAGATATCAGATCTAGACGACATTAAGATATATGGATCATATGAGAAGACAAATAGGAAGGCAGAAAATAGAAAAGACTGGAGAAAGCTGGGTTTGCAGTGAAAGACCTGCCCTTGGGCAGAACACTAAAAGAATGAATGAATGAATGTCTATAAATAAAGAAGGAAATTAATACATAAATTCTTAAATAAATAAAATAAATAAATATATATATAAATAAATAAATCCTTTTCTCTGTCTTAACTTTATACAATATCCCGCACTGCACTACCTAGATCGTTCTTTTGACGCAGTGCTAGGTGAGAAGAGGGCATTCTCATAGTTAGGACCAGGATGACAGCAGTTGTAGGATATCAGTTACAGCGATGTCGCCTGTAGCCACACATATTCGAAATGAAACACGGCGGACCTGCAGCCCGGTAATGCCGATTTACTGATCATTTGGGCAGCTCAGCGGTGGAGGGCGTGTGATATCGCCTTCGACACCCGGCATTATTATCTGGCCGCATTAATCACGCCGCCACTCGCAGCTAGCTGTAAACAACGCCGGCCAGTCTTGCGGTGCACCTGACACAGGCCCGTTTTCTGGTGACTTATTCCATCCCACGCCGGATTTCCTGACGAGCGCAGGGGTTGGCAAATTGGCGCGCTTGCGTAAATACTTTCGAAATGTGTGAGCTTCTGGGGAGATTTGATTTTTCGGCATTGTAAAATTACTCGCAGACTCCATCCTCCGAAGTCGTGAAAAACTAACCTGCTAATTGTAATATGTAAATAATTAAATAAATAAATAAAACAGACAGACAGACAGACAGATAGATAAATAAGTAAGTAAATAAATAAATAAATAAATAAATAAACGAATGAACAAACAAGATAAATAAGTTAATAAATAAGTAAATAATTAAGTAAATAAGTGAATGAATAAGTGAATGAAGGAATGAATGAATTCATTTATTCATTCATTTATTTTATTCCATAGATCTTACATGAGCAATGAAGCTTTAAGATGTGGAACATGTCAACATTTTACAATATTACAATTACAATTTTTACAAATTTTTATAGTTTTACAATTTAGTAATTTTCTACAATTTTTACAATTTTGTACAATTTTTTACATTTTTTTACATTTTGGCGAGATGTAGTGAGATGAGATGAGGTCCGAGGATTCGCCAAAATATTACCCGGCATTTGCCTTTTCGGTGGGGGAAACCTCGGAAAAACCCAACCAGGTAATCAAATCAAAGGGGGTAATCAAATCAAAGGGGTTGATGCCAAGGACTCGCCATAGACCATCCGGCTTCAGTCCCACGGCTGGGGAAAACCTCCGAAGAAACCAAAGTCCAAAGGGGGATCCAACCCAAGCCCGAACGCAGCTCCGGATCAGCAGCCCAGCGAGTCTGTCGACTGATCTACATCGATGGCTCTACTAAAAGTATACAATACATAGCCAATCAGATTATTAAATTTACAAACGCAAACGATCATTCATAAGTTGAGCTATATTATAATACAAAACAATTTAATTAAATTTAAGGCATAAACAATTCAACCAGTTGTGATATACAGAAATTGATAATACATATCATGCAAACTACTTCAAATTACAAACAATTTATCAGTAGAGCTATATAGATTACTATTCAATTTAAAGCATACACAATTCATCGGCCAAAATTATACAAATATATACAATACAAAGTAGCATACTTTCATTAAGCTATATGAATGAATGAATAGATAAATGAATAGATGAATAGAGAAATAGATAGATAAATAAGTAAGCAAATAAGTAAATAAGTGAATAAATGAATGAATGAATGAATAGATAAATAGATAAATAAATACATAGATAAATAGATGAATATTTAAATAGATGAAAAGATCAATAGATAAATAAATGAGTAAATAAGTAAATAAATAAAGCAACAAACAAACAAATAAACAAAATTAAAAAATAAGAAAATAAGTAAATCAGTAAGTAAATAAGTGAATAAATGAATGAATGGATAGATAAATAGATGAATAGATACAGAAATAGATAAATAGATGAATAAATATATAATTAAGTGAATAAAGAATTGAATAAATGAATGAGTGAATAAAGAAATAAAAGATAAATAGATAGTTAAATAGATGAATAGGTAAATAAATAGATAGAAAAATAGATGAATAGATGAATAGATAATAAAAATAATTAAATAAAAAGAAATAAACAAGTAATTAAATTTAAAGAAATAATTATATAAAAATAAATGAAAAATAATTAAATATGGATAAATAAATAAATATTACTCAACAGAGGCGAGTTAAACCGCGGGAGTAATGTGATCTATCGCGAAGCGGTATTACGAAAGCAGGAACAGTAGCGCAACAGCTCCGGGTTGCAGGACTCCAATGGCCTTGGTCGAGTAATACATAAATAAATTAATTTATTTAATTAATAATTAATGAAATAAATAAATGAATAAATAGATAGACAGACAGACAGTTAGATAAATAAATAAATAAATAAATAAATAAGAATAAATAAATAAATAAACAGCTTTCTCAGATGTTCGATGGGCGTTCTTTAGTGTAGTATACAGTAAAGCAGCACTAAAATATATTTCCACTGTTTAATTTATTCTTATAGAAATGTATGAATCCAATTTAGTAACATTTATTTTATGAACGCCACTTTACATCATTTCAATCAGTGCCATCAGATATTAATTTTCATTGATAGGAGTTCCGCTAGATATTAAACTATGCTGGTTGCCTATTTTTTTTACAAATACCTATTTTAATTTACTTGAATCTCGTACTACAAAAGCAATATATTTCTTCGTGGAAATATGGATAAAAAGTGAATAGCTGGAATATTGCAAACGTGAGTCAGATCTGATTCATGTCAAAAGAACATTATTTCTGCTTTTGTTTCGAGTGGTTCAGTTTCTGGACGAGTTATTGAAGCGTGACATTGTCTGACGCTTCGACCTGATCTGAAACAGACACAGCGAGATTTATATCGATACTACAGCTAGTCACAGCACTCGATGTACCAGGGGAGAGCGAATGAGTGTAGCAAAAATATTATTCTTCGGGACATGAAAACTGAGAAGGATTTTAAGATACTGTTCTTGTATTTACCTGAGGGATTCGACAATATAATTCCAAAAAATAAGAAGTGAGATATGGGATACAATGAAAAAAATAAAATTGATAGCAACATAAAACTGTATTGAAGAGAATTACGATGACGTGTATCAAAGCTCTTTCGAAGGTTCACTGCTAAGCCACCCGGTATTTTATAGTCCTATTATATTTTGACATGACTACATGTATAAGTTCAGTCCAGTACTACATTGCTACCCAGAAAGTCGATCAACACAAATATTCAGGCCAGTTTTGTAGTGCCCGTAATTCCTAAACTACACGACATATTCCAATGAAGTAAACGGCGATCGATAGGGGAAGAATAAAAGTATCAAACGTGGCCTTGAATTAGAGCGGGTGACGTCATATACCGATACGCGAGAGGGAGAAATAGTAATATTAGTAATATTAATAGACGTAGTAATAATGCTATAGTAGTTGTAGTAGCAATAGTAGTGCTATAGATAACAATTTTATTGTAAAAACTGTAGCAGCAGTATAAAAACAGTTGAACGTGTATAAAATTTAATTAAGCCACAAATACAGAGTGTTCTAAAAGAATGGAATATTTTAATTTCAAAAACGAGAAGTCTTATACAAAAGCTGTTAGAGATATACTATTTAATATGATTCCAGTGTTCGAAAATACTCGTAGTTATTCACGTATAGAGAGTGTGACAGTAAACTTAATTTTCTTTAAGGGATTAGATACAGCTTACAGCAGTAATATTTTTGGAAATATTCAACATATTTTTCTTTCATTACTGTATCTTGTACAATAATGAAAATTGGTATGTATAAAGCACTGTCCTTCTGCTATATGAAAAAAGTATTTTTACGATTAAAAAAATATAGTTATATATTTTTTTCAAAATTCATAATGGTGGTAGTTCACTGTATAGTGATGAAGCGTTTCTCTCATAACTCAAACCTGTTAACTTATTCATGTTCTCTCTCTTTTATTTTATTGCTGAAACTCATGTTTACAATATCATGCTCTTTCAACTACATTCCTTAATAAATAATATTTTTTCTTATTTTGTTTTAAAAGAAAATATTGATATTTGACCATTATTTTAATGAATTTATATTTTATCAGACAATCTATCAAAGGTAGAGAAGTGATCTTGCATCATATTATAGATATGGTATGCATAAATATATAAAAATAATTTCATCCCAGAATGTTTGATAGTTTTTTAGTTCTGTGGGAAATGCTTCATCACTGCACAGTGAACTGAATTTAAAAAAAAAAAATAAACAAAGAAAAAAGAAAGAAAAAATGTATATAAATAATTCTTTTCAATAGTAAAAATATTTTTTTCATATAGCAGAAGGACAGTGTTTTACTCATACTAATTTTCATTATTGTACAAGATACAGTAATGGAGGAGAAGAATGTTGAATATTTCCAAATTTTGCTGCTGTAAGCTATACCTAACCCCTCAAATGGCACCGTATATTAAAATGTACAAATTTCGAATCTGCAATAAATTTTACGTATGAATGTGTAGAAATGTTACTCATTCATCCGTTTCATGTCTTTTAACTATTATTAAACTTGAATCGTAGACTTCAAACTTGAGACAAATAAGCATGTATATTCATGTTGAATAGCATATAAAATAATAAAATCTGTTCATTGTTGATTAATGTTATTGTTTTGTTTAATTTCATGTCTTATTCTACATGATTGTATACAGTATATGAGATGAAACAGATCAGTCATGTAACTGTGAGGCAATGGACTCTTTTTCGTGATAGATTTTAACATTGTTCGGCTGTGAATAGTTATCGTTTTGAGTATCTGTTGTAAAGTTTGGTTAGTAATAATGTTTTGTTTACTTTCATGATCTAGTGTACATGATTGTAGATAATAGCTGGAACAGATCAGTCATGTAACTGTGAGGCAATGGACTCTTTTTCGTGATAGACTGCGACATTGTTTGGCTGTGAATAGTTCTCATTTTGAGTACCTGTTGTAAAGTTTGGTTAGTAATAATGTTTTGTTTACTTTCATGATCTACTGTACATGATTGTAGATAATAGCTGGAACAGATCATTCGTGTAACTGTGAGGCAATGGACTCTTTTTCGTGATAGACTGCGACATTTTTGGCTGTGAATAGTTATCGTTTTGAGCATCT
Organism: Periplaneta americana; assembly: GCF_040183065.1. Taxonomy (NCBI): domain Eukaryota; kingdom Metazoa; phylum Arthropoda; class Insecta; order Blattodea; family Blattidae; genus Periplaneta; species Periplaneta americana. The sequence continues at coordinate 18,153,311 of NC_091120.1, forward strand.
GTTGTAAAGTTTGGTTAGTAATAATGTTTCGTTTAGTTTTATGGGCTCTTTTTCGTGATATACTGGAACATTATGCAAATCTGGCTTTCAGGTAGGAGCCCCCTGTAAAGCAGGTTTGAATAATTTCAAGGAAAAATTGTTCCGGGGCCGGCTATCGATCCCGGGACCCTACGCTTAGCGCACGAATGCTCTCCCGACCGAGCTACCCCAGGAACTATACACAGGAAGCCACAATTTAAGTCACACAGAATTTGTGTGCACTCAAAGCTGGGTTCTGGCGTCTTGTCAGCCCATTTGAGTTGTGTGGATATAAAGGAGAAATTGTGACGGTGTCGTTTATAGTTTCTGGGATAGCTCAGTCGGGAGAGCATTCGTGCGCTAAGCGAAGGGTCCCGGGATCGATACCCGGCCACAGAACAATTTTTCCTTGAAATCATTCAGACTGGGAAATTGCTTGGTTTTGAATGGTTCTCATTTTGAGCAACTGTTGTAATGTTTGGTTAGCAATAATGCCTACTCAACATGATTTGACATACTTATTTGTCTCAAATTTGAAATCCATGAAACAAGTTTAATAGTCAAAAGAAGAAGAAGAAAAGAAATAGGGTCTAGGGCAAGTGATATCTGCTGCAATATTCACATACATGACTCGTTCAAAGCATCTAAATAACATATCGCCGTTAACAAGCGGCAACTTCTCCCTCACGCCTGTGATGTGTGTAGTCTAAGACCCAGGAAGCAGCAGCAAGATTCATACGCTGTACTGGAGCCCCGACTACTAAATTCGGTGGTGTATTCCGTGTCCCTAAAGCCACATACAAAGCGATTCCAGATTCCCGCCATCAATCACTGTCTCGGCGAGTGCAATCTAGCAGGCAGAATCGCCATGACATCAATCCAGCATTTGTTTGACATATGTGTCTGCGGCGCTCACGTGTTCCGCCCCAGCTTCACTTGTACAAGAACGGAGAAATTATATTCCACTAGAGGTAAGAAGAATGAGGGTTGTGTAAGAGTGATCATCATCAATATCTATAATTTGAATTGGTAATGGAAATTACGGGAAAACGGCTGAACGGATTTTAATGAGTGACCCCTCATTTTAATGCCTTGCATCCAAAATTTTTCGGAAAAGTAGTAGTTTTCACTGAAATGTAAATTTTCCTACATAATTTTCCTATTTTCCAAAATCCATTTGTTGTCAGTTTTGAGAACTAATTTTATTCAATCACTGCCGACTTGATTGAATTTCAGAACAAAACACACACTACAATAAACAATAGGCTATTACACGAAGGCCATGACCTGCAGGATTGCCGACATATTTAGAGCTCAATTCAATTTGTTATTAAAAACTGATTCTGGAGTGTATAATTTTCTGAGTACAGCTGTGTATTGGATATTGAAATCTACGAAACTTGAGGTGGTTTGATGACATTATTATCGTTAGAAATTAAATATTATTATAGTTAATATCATGATGCATCTATTTTTTCATTAATTGTACATAATATTGATGCTATATTGATGACATGAAAGTGAAACGTTTTGTGGTTATGTAAGTAAATGTAGAGAATATCTTAATTTAGATCTTCATTTCTATAATTTACTGAGTGGCTGCTATATATAACTACAAAACTTAAGATAATAATATTGTTATTAAAAATAAAATATTTTTATATTTATTAACCCAGTGGGGTTGGGTCTTTTTCATATACTTAATGGCGGTGTAGTGTAGATATTGATCTCTGTCATTGTCTTCAGTATTGGCTCGAGAGAGCGCAAAAATTACAGTTCCTAAGGAAAGGTCAAAAGGTATTACTTACTGATAACATAAGAGGCCTAGAAAATTTTGTAGTCTCCAGCAGGATCTCTTAGTAGGATAAAATGATTTTACCGTCTACATTTCAAGTTCTACATGCAGCAGCTATTGTTCGAAAGCTTAGCAAACCTTACATTTTTTTTAACTTTTGCCTACAATCCACAATGACCTGAAATAGCTACTGCTATCGTCCTGATATTGATACTTGCGTTTTGGCGTTGAAACTCAAAAACTGAAGTTGGATAGGTTCAAGAAAAAGTATTTGGCCTAAGAAAATTCATTCAGAGGGAGTATGTTTCATTATTATGGAAGCAAATAACTATCAAAAAGACAAGTATTCTTCATTGAAAATAAATCTGAAAAATTTTTATTTGAACGTCTAACGAACTTAGTTTGCAGCAGTATTTGCTGCACAAGCCACTAGTTTTCTTAATTACTACCAGGGTGATTTCAAAAGTTCTGCACACAAAAAACTAGTTATTTCAGAAAATATCTTTACAGGCCTTCAATATAATCTCCATTTTTCCTTATGACAGTTTTCCAATAATTTGGCAATTTTTTATCCCGGACAGGACACCTTCATTGTTGAGATGTGTGAATACTCGCATCACCTCACTGGAAATTTCGTTCTGCTGGCTCACAATCTCGTATCCAGGTTTCATCTATGAGAGGCCTGCACAAGGTTTGCGCTCTCCGAGCCGGCTCACAGCTCATGAGCGGAATGCAGATATTAGCTGCGCTCTGTATAAGAGTAGAATGGAAGAAGGGGTGATCTCGTACAAAATGTATACAAAAGGGAGTACTATTACGAGTGCTTATGAAATTAATTCCCGTTCAGTGTTTGCAAAACCATCTTGCACTATTATTTTTTAATAAAGAAATATTTATTTTACAGAAGTAATAGAAATTCTATAGCTACTTAAATGTACAATATCACTTTGTTATACTTTTATTTATCAGTACATCAAAACGAGGTTTTATGCTGTTGACAGCTGAAAGGAACAGTAGCCTACTGATCATAATGAAACATCAGTTACAGATGTTCGATGTCTGCCTTTATTAAAGTTGATTATAGAAAACAGTTGCTCACAAATATAAATGTTGAGCCAAACATAGCAATCATTTTTACAGCCAGTCTGTGTAGTCGTAGATATTATTGCTAATGTTTAGTCTTGTAAAACTCAACTAGGCTACAGTAGTAGTATTATTAAAACGGCCTTTAGCCCTTAGGTCACATTGAAGATCAATAAGTTCGAGTTGTAAATCGTTAAATGTTATGTTCCGTCTTTTAGATTCCTCCATACTGTACTGTAGCAGTAGGTAAGCAACGTGAAACAGTTACTGAGAATAGGCCTAAACACTGCACTCCACTAGATTTTTTATTTTATTGGCTTATTTTACGACGCTCTATCAATATATAGGTTATTTAGCGTCTGAATGAAATGAAGGTGATAATGCCGGTGAAATGAGTCCGGGGTCCAGCACCGAAAGTTACCCAGCATTTGCTCGTATTGGGTCGAGGGAAAACCCCGGAAAAAACCTCAACCAGGTAACTTGTCCCGACCGGTCCACTAGATAATTGAGTGGTCGTTTCCCTCTCCGTTTCGGGGAGCGCCGTTTGTGCAGGCCTGATCTATGACAACAATCCTTTTCAGAAACTGTTCTTCTCCTGTTGGTAACACTGAAGCAATTCTTCTGCGATTCTCTTGCGACCTTTTTCTGCTCTTCACTCAGATGATGAGGAACCCATCTGGCAGCAACTTTTCTCATCTATAAATTTTCAGTCATTATTCTGTAAACTGAAGTGGCCTCATGTTCAATTTCCTGAAATGTTTTTCGTCGATCCTTTTGCGAAATATCTTCCACTTCTTGGGTTGTCCTCAGTGCTTACCCGACCTTCACGGAGACGAGCTGGCTCCGGGACATTGTACTAGATCCACTACACTATCCCCACACACCTCATGCAAAGCGTTGTGAATTTTAGTTGGGTTCTACATTATGGTAGAAATGAACATTAAAATGGTTTAAATTCTTACAATCATTGCCAACATCTTCTATGTCCTGAAATTCGTCGATATGATCTTCTTCTTCATCATGCTTCTAACCACCAACCGTTTTGCCGTCACTACCATTTTCATCATTCTTAGAGTCTCTACTCCTCTACTATCATTACTGTCATCATCCTCACCGTTCTGGTGATCTGTATATGCTTCACTATAATCATTAGTTATCGTCACAGTTTTCCTTATTTTATCGATATCACCATGTTTATTATAATTAATGCCATCGTGCTTGAAAAGAGATTATCGGTCATACTAATTACATGTTATATGAAGCCATACCCTAGTGAGATGCTGAAAACTCAAACCTAGAGTCGAGAAACGCTTTCACATAAGTAAACATTAATTAAATTGAAGTGGTTCGATATTCCAGATATCGGTACATTTATTCCACTTGCTCGACCCGAGCGCCTGCCACCCATGAGAGAGTTGAAGTCATTTGCTTAATAGAGAGCAGAGCTAAACATCGAGATACAATTTCACGCCTGATGTATACAAGATTGCAGTAATGAACATCTTGGTGTTTCATTTTTGCATTTTCACACCTATGGATCTAAAGTGACAAGAGAATTTTCAACTCATTGATGGTGTTACTACCTATTTATTTATTTATTTATTTATTTATTTATTCATTCATTCACTCAGTCACTCACTCATTCATTTATTTATTTATATTTATTTATTGATTTATTTATTTGTATTTATTTATTTACTGATTTATTTATTTACTTATTTATTTACTTACCGGTACTTATTTACTCACTTACTTATTGTTTATTCATTTATTTACTTATTTGCTCACTTATTTATTTACTTATTTATTTACTTATTTACTTACTTACATATTTATTTATTTACTTATTTAATTAGTTATTTACTTACTTAATTACTTATTTACTTACTTACATACTTATTTATTTACTTATTTACTTACTTACATATTTATTTATTTACTTATTTATTTAGTTATTTACTTACTTACATATTTATTTATTTATTTATTTATTTATTTAGTTATTTACTTACTTAATTACTTATTTACTTACTTACATACTTATTTATTTACTTATTTACTTACTTACATATTTATTTATTTACTTATTTATTTAGTTATTAACTTACTTACATATTTATTTATTTATTTAGTTATTTACTTACTTAATTACTTATTTACTTACTTACATACTTATTTATTTACTTATTTACTTATTTACTTACTTACATACTTATTTATTTACTTATTTACTTATTTACTTACTTACATATTTATTTATTTTCTTATTTATTTAGTTATTTACTTACTTAATTACTTATTTACTTACATACTTATTTATTTACTTATTTACTTACTTACATATTTATTTATTTACTTATTTATTTAGTTATTTACTTACTTAATTACTTATTTACTTACATACTTATTTATTTACTTATTTACTTACTTACATATTTATTTATTTACTTATTTATTTAGTTATTTACTTACTTTATTACTTATTTACTTACTTACATACTTATTTATTTACTTATTTACTTACTTACATATTTATTTATTTACTTATTTATTTAGTTATTTAATTACTTAATTACTTATTTACTTACTTACATACTTATTTATTTACTTATTTACTTACTTACATATTTATTTATTTAGTTATTTATTTAGTTATTTACTTACTTACATATTTATTTATTTATTTATTTATTGGTTATTCTATTATTAATTTTATGTTATATTTAATTTTAATTTTAGGTACTTTGATTAATTTGGTTATTGGTTAGCTGGATTTTTGGTTGGTCAGTTAGTTAGCTGATTGGTTAGTTGTAAGAGCGATTAGGTGGTTGATTCGTTAATTGTTTGAGTAGTTCGCCTCTTAGACAATTTGTTTATAGTTATTTTGTTAGGAAGTTTGTTGTATCTACGTGAAGATTAATTTTTGGTCCTACAGAATATATCTGTTATGGTAAGAACGATCCCCGGCGCCGGAGCGAATTTATCTGTTCTAATAATCATTATACTGTAGCCTATATAGTTTATGGATTAGCTGTTTGATTAGATAGTAGGTTAGTCAGTTGGTTAGATAGTTCGTTAATCGGTTGGTTCTACTGGTTAGATGGTCGGTCGATAGGTTTGTTGGTTGATTAGCTGTTGGCTTGATCGGTTCGGTAGTTAGATGATTGCTTGGTTGCATGGTTCTCTGGTTAGCTGGATGTTTCTTTGTCTGGTTAGTTGGATGTCTCGTTGTTTCCTGTTTTTATGATTTGTTCATGGACTAGTTGGAAGTTTTATTGGATGCCTTTATTTGTTTATTAATTTACTGATTAGCTTGTTGTTTGCTTAATGGTTTGTTGGTTAGTCAATTCATTTGTCTGGCTGTATGATTAATTAATAATTAGTGACTGAGTTCTTCTTTGTTTTTTGGTCTAATAGCTGATTGCTTAAATGTCTTATCAAAATCATTCCTGCTTTTCGGATTTAAAAATGTTGTATTGTACCATGCGTATTAGTTGAAGAAAACTTTTGTAGTCTATACAGTCATAGACACTCGTGACTGAATGTTAGCCTAAACAATATAACCGCATTTTTCGAAGTCCTACAGGTTTCCCTCAATGTCGCATTCGAAGTTTTAATATAAGTCCTTATATAGGCCTACAGGGACATCATTTTATTTTTAATTCAATGTTTTTTAATGTACTTCACTCCCACCCCTTCTACTAATGAAGTTCAACCATCCTCCACACAGATCCAATACTGCATATACAGGCTTACAGAGTAAGTACGGAGTTATTTCAACATGAGTTACTAGTACGAAGAACGAAACTAGTAATTGGGATTAGGTACAATAGCGATAATATGCACATTACAACTGAAGTCTGTATCGAAATGAACGGCCACCATTAAAAAAAAATGTGTTTAAATATCCATATTATAATTATTTTTCAATATAACTTCATTCTCTATAATGTACGCTAATGTGCTGTAGACAGTATAATATACATTGCATAATGAATACGTCCGAATGGATAGCTGAGTGAGTAAAAACACTTATTGTTAATCCAGTACTGTATCATGATTAAACAAAAACCCAATGAAAATTATCAAACTCAAAATTGCGATATTTCCTAGTTTACGTAAATGGATGAACTACTTTTCTTTCCTCCTGAAACTAGTAAAGTGATTTGTTTGCATATTACGCCAGTATCATCGAACTCCAGTCGTGGAAGGCGGTAGCAAACGGCGTTGATCCAGAGGTATAGGCAAGTTAATATTAAAAATGTTAGTAAAAATAAAATGATGTCCCTGTATTTCACGACTGAAGAATAACCTACAGCGTGTCAGTTTTCCTGCAGAGTTAATGAATATATCAACATTTCTTTGCAAGGTGGTCTGCTGATTCATAGGAATAACCCAGAAAAATGGCCCCTTGTGTTGTTACTGTAATGACAGACTCGGCAGCATTAATAAAGGAATTCATTTCTAGTTATTATTGCTCGTTGGTGAACATTTACTCAAATCCATAACGTGTTTAGAATAAAATAAGAATATATTCTGTTAATGTAATAAATTTATATAATACAGTCTAGAATATGACTAAGGAAACATATATGATTAAATTTAAAAAATATGTGATACGAAACGATTTTTTAAGGATATATTGGCTTCTTATGTGTAATAATTTAATTTAAAATTCTAATTCCAATGTCTCCTTTAAGATTTATGATCGTCGTTTGGAGAGAATTCCGGCACGTAAACCTGTTACATGGAGCCGACGTCAGACTAACTTAGGCCCATGTTGCACTTCAAATCGTGTCACGTGATCAACATGCAGATGTGAGGTGAAGGTGGCTTCTGCGAGTTGAATGTCGTCGCCTCAGAGAGTGGCTAGGTAGAGAAAGACGTGTAGAAATGTCAACAATATGGACGATTTTCTAAAGGAAAGTCCGCTGAATTTCAAAGAACGCTTATCAGAGATTCAAGGCGGTAGACCCCTTACTGGACGCCGAGGATTCGATAAAGCCTTGCGGACATCAATTCTATGTATGGACCGGAAAATAAAGCTACTCTAGCGTTGAGATTCGAAAGAAACGAAAGAAAAACATTTCATAAAAGTAACAAGACAGTAGGCTATAAGATTCGCTGGCCCTAATCCGGTTTAAGGTATAGTTTTCTTTACAAAGAGAATAAATATAGAAGGTAAGAATCGTTATTAATATTTCGTCTAAAAACAAGCAATTTCTTGCATATTTCATCTCCTACTTACAACAACTATATATACACACACACACACACTACAGTATATATACGGGGTGTTCCAGAAATACTTTGACAAACAAGAAAAAAGTTCATATAAACATATGTCCGAAAATCCTTAGTTTTTTATTTATTAATATTTTTTTATTTAGTCCACACCTGTGAAGTAACGGTCAGCGCGTCTGGCCGCGAAACCAGGTGGCCCGGGTTCGAATCCCGGTTGGGGAAGTTACCTGGTTGAGGTTTTTTCCGGGGTTTTCCCTCAACCCAATACGAGCAAATGCTGGGTAACTTTCGGTGCTGGACCCCGGACTCATTTCACCGGCGTTATCACATTCATTTCATTCAGACGCTAAATAACCTAGATGTTGATACACCGTCGTTTATTTTTATTTTATTGGGTTATTTTACGACGCTGTATCAACATTTAGGTTATTTAGCGTCTGAATGAAATGAAGGTGATAATGCCGGTGAAATGAGTCCGGGGTCCAGCACCGAAAGTTACCTAGCATTTGCTCGTATTGGGTTGAGGGAAAACCCCGGAAAAAACCTCAACCAGGTAACTTGCCCCAACCGGGATTCGAACCCGGGCCACCTGGTTTCGCAGCCAGACGCGCTGACCGTTACTCCACAGGTGTGGACTACAGCGTCGTAAAATAACACAATAAAATAAAAAATAAATTTATTTATTTATCTATTTATTTATTTATTTATTTATTTATTTATTTATTTATTTATTTAACCTGGTAGAGATAAAGCCGTCAGACGTTCTCTGCCCTTCTACCAGGGGATTACAACTATAATATGTAGAATAAAATTACAATTAACATTAAATTTACAATTACAATTACAATAAAAATTAAAGTACGACAAGTTTACCTGATTAATGAAAGCTAGACAATTTATCATAGAAGTTAAGAACAAAGAATATTTTTGTATTTACTGAATTACAAATTAAACCTAGGATAACAAAATTCTATAGTGATGAAATTACCATATATTGAAATATTTTGTGATAGATTAAGAGAACTATTTACAAGAAACCATGCCTGGACGAATCTCAATTATTAATGAAAGAACATAATGAAACAAATGATAATGCATATTAACAATTCCATGGCCTGCACGTTCCCCCGACTTCAATTCTATGGATTTTTATCTGTGGGGCCATTTAAAACAATCTGTTTATACAGCAGGCATTTCTAATGCAGAGACACTTCATCAACGTGTGATGGAAGCCTGCGAAACCGTTCGACACCGAGTGGGAGTATTTGAAAGGGTGCGACAGTCCATGATCCGACGAGTACATGCGTGTGTGTAAAAAGCAAGAGGAGAACATTTTGAACATTTGTTATGAGTTTCTGAGTTGAGTAACGTTGCAACACTTGCTACCAAGCTAACATTATATAACAGATGTTTCATTATGTTCCTTCATTAATAACCATAAAACTAAGGATTTTCGGACATATGTTTATATGAAATTTTTTCTTGTTTTAGTGTGACGAACATGCCCTCTGTTTGTCAAAGTATTTCTGAAACACCTTGTATACATTGCTATTAAAAGAATCCCTTTGAAACTAACAGAAAATTGTTTGCATCATTAAATTAAATTCGTAATTCAATTTCATTCGACTATGAGGGGTGATGGCACTGACTTCTTGATCTCAAGAAGGCAGTTGTTATGGGAAAGAGAAATGACCCTTGTCTGCTTGCGCTGCTCGTGAAGTAATCCCTGAAACTATGCGTACAACGTTGCCAGATATCATACTGTATATAAAGGCCCATTCACAATGAAAATTAAACATAACCGTAACATAAACACAGAAGTTTGCGCCCAGGCTACCAAATGGGATCATTCACAATGATTCACATAAGCATTGACATAAACATTACCGTAAGACGTTAACATGAAAGTTTGCAAACTCCAACCTTTCATGCTTATGCTTACGTGATTTGCAAACAGAACACAATCGTGGAGCGCTGAAGTATACGACAGAATATGAGGAAATGACGTCGTTGTTATGTTTCCATGGTTACCAAATATGTTTGCTGTTATGTTTATGTTCCCATCGTGAATGATAGTATGACTTCTTAATTTTACCGTAACGTTTATATTCTTAAGTTAACACTTACGTTGTGTTTAATTTTCATTGTGAATGGGCTTTTATGCGAACGATCAGATACGTAGAAATCCTCTGTTATATTTTATTCCTAAGAAAATTTTCACTTTTTATTTTGAAGAAAGACTCATTTTTCGTTAGACTTCCACATGAAACATATTTTTTTAAACCGTGATTACAAAATAATTTCGTGAATTCATATCGATTTCACGAAAATTTGCAGATATATTTCACTTAATTTTATACTTCCATTAAGGATTTGCATGTCCCATACATGAAATTAAGTTTTTAACATACCGGTATTTATTTAGTTGGTTATTTTACAACGCTTTATCAACTGATGTGGTTATCTAGCTTCCGAATGATATGAAGGTGACAACGGCGGCGAAATGAGTCCAGGGTCCAACTGCCAAGGTTACCCAACATTTGCTCTTAACGGGTTGAGGGAAAACCTCGGAGAACTCAATCAGGTAACTTGTCCCAAACAAGATTTAAACCCAGGCCCGTTTGTTTCACCGTTTTTTCACAGCGGTGGATTTTTTTAATTGGGTTATTTTACGACGCTGTATCAACATGTAGGTTATTTAGCGTCTGAATGAAATGAAGATGATAATGCCGGTGAAATGAGTCCGGCGTCCAGCACCGAAAGTTACCCAGCATTTGCTCGTATTGGGTTGAGGGAAAACCCCGGAAAAACCTCAACCAGGTAACTTGCCCCGACCGGGATTCGAACCCGGGCCACCTGGTTTCGCAGCCAGACGCGCTGACCGTTACTCCACAGGTGTGGCCACAGCGGTGGGCTATAACACATTTCGCGTATATCGTTAATATCAAGAGGTCACTCTCTTAGTCTTTACTGAAAATATTATTATTATTATTATTATTATTATTATTATTATTATTATTATTAGCGTTACAAACCGTGGTCCCGAGCCATGGCGTCGTGGTCGAAGGCAATTAGCCTACAACACGAGGTACGGAATGCGCGCTGGTTCGAGTATGAAACCGGTTCCCACCCAGCATCGTGATGAGCTTGGAGAGCTAGGAAGGTAGCAAAATACGATTACGAAAAACAGCTATAACGGCTGGGGCTTATCGTGATAACTACACAACTCCATTTTGGTTGGATGATCGTCCACCTCTATTTCGTCATGTGGATGTGAGACCAGCAGCCGGCCGGTCGATTTTGGGCTCTCGAAGAGTTGTAGCTCCACGGATTATTATTATTATTATTATTATTATTATTATTATTATTATTATTATTATTATTATTATTATTATTATTTGGAATTGAACGGGTTACATCAGCTGCTTGTCTATGCGGATGACGTGAATATGTTAGGAGAAAATCCACAAACGATTAGGCAAAACACAGGAATTTTATTGGAAGCAAGTAAAGAGATAGGTTTGGAAGTAAATCCCGAAAAGACAAAGTATATGATTATGTCTTGTGACGGGAATATTGTACGAATGGAAATATAAAAATTGGAAATTTATCTTTTGAAGAGGTGGAGAAGTTCAAATATCTTGGAGCAACAGTAACAAATATAAATGATACTCGGGAGGTAATTAAACACAGAATAAATATGGGAAATGCCTGTTATTATTCGGTTGAGAAACTTTTATCATCCAGTCTGCTGTCTAAAAATCTGAAAGTTAGAATTTATAAAACCGTTATATTACCGGTTGTTCTTTATGGTTGTGAAACTTGGACTCTCACTTTGAGAGGGGAACAGAGATTAAGGGTGTTTGAGAATAAGATGCTTAGGAAAATATTTGGGGCTAAGAGGGATGAAGTTACAGGAGAATGGAGAAAGTTACACAACACAGAACTGCACGCATTGTATTCTTCATCTGACATAATTAGGAACATTAAATCCAGACGTTTGAGATGGGCAAGGCATGTAGCACGTATGGGCGAATCCAGAAATGCATACAGAGTGTTAATTGGGAGGCCGGAGGGAAAAACACCTTTAGGGAGGCCGAGACGTAGATGGGAGTATAATATTAAAATGGATTTGAGGGAGGTGGGATATGATGATAGAGAATGGATTAATCTTGCTCAGGATAGGGACCAATGGCGGGCTTATGTGAGGGCGGCAATGAACCTCCGGGTTCCTTAAAAGCAAGTAAGTATTATTATTATTATTATTATTATTATTATTATTATTATTATTATTAGACAGCGGAATTTAGGCAAAAACCTATTTTATTTCCTTGATACCTACAGGCTTGAGATTTAATATTTTCATTTTTCATGGAAATATAGGTATAAATAAATGGGTTTTATAGTGCGTAAAAATGCCTATTCCGACGTTAGTGCATATTTTTAAGGTTTCTTTTTAATTTTTGCATAATTTTTCGTTACTGTTTACTGCTTTTCTTAACATCCTGTACCGTACACACTCCAAGACAGATAACAACTCCTTCCTAACAGTGAACGACACAATAGAGAAATACCTCCGGGCCACCCCTTCTCATCCTTACAATATATCAATCCTAAAATTCCAACTTTCAGTCGGCCTGGGTGGCGTAGTCGGTATAGCGCTGATGTTCTGTGCTTGTGGTCACGGGTTCGATCTCGGCCCAGGTCAATGACATTTAAGTGTGCAGAAATGCGACAGGCTCATGTCAGTAGATTTACTGGCATGTAAAAGAACTCCTGCAGGATAAATTATTATTATTATTATTATTATTATTATTATTATTATTATTATTATTATATCTTCCTCTGTCTGTCAGCAATTTAACACAAACTCGCTGGGTTGTACCCGAATAACCATTGTCTTACATTCCAAGATAGATAACAATCCCTTCCTTTGAATAATTTTGAAGAAAAAATTGTTCCGGGGCCGGGTATCGAACCCGGAACCTTTGGTTAAACGTACCAACGCTCTACCAACTGAGCTACCCGGGAACTCTACCAGACACCGATCCAACTGTTCCCTCTATATCCACAGACCTCAAAGTGGGCTGACAACCGTCAAGCAACCTACATTGAGTGCACACTAACTCTGTGTGACTTAAATTGTGGTTTTCTGTTAACGAACAGTGACGTGTATTATGCAAATCAAGCTCTCAGGCATAACTCCCTATAAAGTTGATTTGAATAATTTTGAGGGAAAAATTATTGAAATCAACTTTACAGGGAGTTATACCTGAAAGCTTGATTTACATAATCCCTTCCTTGTTTCTCACCATTTGTAAGCACAGAAGTCAGCGACACAATAGCCACAATAGGTGCTGATCATCTACTGTGAAGCAAACTATGGAAATGTGATTGGTGAATGAAAATAGTACATTATGCAACGAGCCTATAATGAAGGTAATTAAGAAGTGAGTATGGATATTTATGAAACGAGCGCAAGCGAGTTTCATAATTTTCATACGAGCTTCTTAATTACCATTATATGCGAGTTTCATACGACTTTTTATGCTCGACCATATTTCTAACTTGATATTATTAATTTTCTTTGTATCCGACCTTTGAGCAATGTCCGTATGTTGTGAGATGTGCGCAGACGCGAAAGTATTGATTTTTTCCGAGGAACAGATGTCCACATTGACCTTGCTAGGCCATAAGAACCTACAGAGATAACATTGAAATTAAATTAGACATTGAAAAACGAGATGACAAATTGTATTTATTTGAATATTATTTACAATTAACGCTAATTATTATAGTAACAGAACATAACCTTCTGCGACAGTATTGGATTTCCAGCCTCCGTGACTTTTCGCTAATTGTCTTTCGATTGCATATCCGAGAATAATCGATACTTGCGGTTTTATAACGGTAGAAAGCTGACCTGTCATTGGCTGAACAGTTGTAACCTGAGTCGTCATTGGCTGAAAGACCTGACCTTTAATGAGTAGGTGTACTTTAATTACATGCATTAAAGGTCTGCTACCAGGTATATAATTACTACATTTCGGCATGGTCGATGCATTTAAAAATAGGCTTAAGGACCTTACTAATAGACGGTAATTATACACAGTATTTAAAGGGTGTAAATGATGTTATTGAAGTGTTGTATCAGTGAAGAATTATGTTGTGTCAGTGAAGTGTGTTGTATCAGTGAAGAAGTATGTCGTGTCAGTGAAGTGTGCTGTGTAAGTGAAACGTGTTCCTGTCAGTGAAGCTTTATAGTTTATAGTGGCAGTGCATAGTATTTGAACAGTGAAATGTTTTTGAAGTGTTAGTGAAATCAGGATAGAATCAGTGAAATGTGTCGTAGTTCCAGTGCAGTGAGTGAGTTGACAGCAAAATGAGTGTTATGTGGAAAGGTACTTGTGCAGATATGAACATATACTCATGGGTTTTAGTTTGATCTTAGTTTTAAGATACAAATTAGAATATTTCAAATGTTATTTTAAGTGATCGTTTCATTTAATTTAGTATATTCCCTGTTGTTGTTATTATTATTATTATTATTATTATTATTATTAGTAGTAGTAGTAGTAGGAGTAGTATTAATTATTAGTATTATTATTAATTGTATTTTTAATTAATAAGTTTATTACTGTCATTATTGAGTGTAATTAGTTACCAGTGCCACCGGGTATATACCCATTGCAGTGTGAATAAATACATACATACATAAACACTCTTATATTAGCGACATTCTTTAACAAAAAAAGCCTATTTTTTATTTTATAGAGCCTAAATAAAGGAGTTTAAGACGCTATTTTAGGCGCCGTAAATGCTACTTTTTAGGGCCTAAAATTCCGCTCTCTAATAATAATAATAATAATAATAATAATAATAATAATAATAATAATAATAATAATAATATTATTATTATTATTATTATTATTATTATTATTATTATTATTATTATTATTATTATTATTATTATTATTATTATTACAAATCAAGATGACTCTTCTCTGCAGAACAAATAAATTACAGCATATAAATGAATATTTGACAGGCTGAAGTTTCTGTGCAGCGAGACGGAAAGGCGTACCACTCCGCAACCTGCAAGGCAGCTCCGCCACACTAGAGCTCCATCTCTCATGAATAGGGAAGTCGTCATCCTGACAGCAGCTTCTCGGCGATCGACCAGCGGACTCTCCTCCACCGAGCTTCTGCGTGATAGGCGAACCCCTACTCAAAATAACCCTAAATGCTCATTCACATTATTCTGCTTAACCTACTATTAAAAAAGTCTTGATCCGGCAGGTTATGGCTCTGAATTGTACACCCCAACTGTAGTGTGGTTTCAGCGACCCATCCCGTTTGTTTTTAATATTTTGTAACGCGTTTCGTTATGATTTCTTTCGAACACATTTTTACTTTTTACTGTACATAAAGTATTTAAGCAGAAAACGGAGTATTATACAGTTTTAACAAATATTATTCAAATTATTGTAATTCACAATAAAAGGCTCTACTTACTCAGACATAGTCAACAATAGTAATATACGTTACAAGAGCGGTATGTTGACGTTTTCATGGTCGAGGAAAAGATTGAAAAAGCGAAACGTAGTTGAGCTTTTTTAATTTCCGAGAACATGAAAACAAACATACCGCTCGTGTATCGTACATTATTTTGTGCGAAGATCGTTTATTACATACCTGAAAGACGAATTTCTAATTAGTTGCAATGAATTCTCCATGTTGGTTTCTGTTTAATGACGGCAACTTCGGAAAACCAAAATATCTTTCTTCAACATTGTTGCTATAAAATGTTTTCTGTGTTTACTATACTCCAGCAGGCCGTGATATACGTCTGTCTTTTTTTTCCCCCCAGTCTATAAATGCGAACTTCAAACAAACGGTAAGGTTATGTAATGATTTATTTTTCATTTTAATATTTTAACAATATTATTTATATAACATATTGCAATGATAACATCGGCATCTGGAATCTTGTTGATTTTTTCACGGCTTCCTTAATGTTACTTGCATCAGGAATGCAATAAGT
Organism: Periplaneta americana; assembly: GCF_040183065.1. Lineage (NCBI taxonomy): Eukaryota > Metazoa > Arthropoda > Insecta > Blattodea > Blattidae > Periplaneta > Periplaneta americana. The sequence goes on from NC_091120.1 coordinate 18,169,495, forward strand.
TTCGTGGAGTAGTAGACTTTACTTAATTTTTGCAAATATTTAAAAACAATAATTAACATTGCAATTTAGGTGAAATTGCAGTGGTAAGTTTCCAATTTATAATAATTATTACTATGTTAAACGTCTCTAAAAATAATATGTTAAAAGCCTAAAGCAGTAAAATGAATGTCGCGCTTAAGCGGTAAGAAGAGGGAAATTGTTATGTGTGTTACGTTGGGAATACTGAATGTGGTATTTCACACTTACCGCGTATTGGTTCTGTGCGGAAAACAAGCAAATACGCACGATCTCGCACAAAAGAATATTCTAATAAATTTTCCAAACCGTTAACCAATATATTTACCAACTCTAAGTCATATAATTATTTCATGTCCTTCTTGAATAGAATATTCCTGAAACTGTAAAATGTTAAATTATTCCGGGGAAAAAATCGTGATAGTTCTAATCAAATATTATGAAACTGTAAGTCTTCAATTTCGCATACTATAATATTGTACTAGTGGTTTTAATTTTTATTTTAATTAGGTATTTGATTTCTAATTTTGAGCCATTTCTTGTAATACCTCCTTATTGCCAATAGTTGTTACAAAATAATGTATTTAATTCGTAAATTTTAAGTCATCTCTTAGTATAGCTATTTATTGCTTTTAAAATAGTGTGTTTAATAGCTATATATATATATATATATATATATATATATATATATATATTTCTTCCTATAGCCATTACAGGTTGCCATTGACGAAGAGTACCATGATACAATAAATATGAAGAGTCCACTGCAAGAATGATGGATGTCACTTTCTTGTCGAAAATGAACCAAGACTGTTAATGTATAGCTTAAGACATACAGAATGTACATACACAGTTATATGGCATTAACACTGATAGTCATTGTCCAGTAATGATCGGAAAATCACAGTTAAGCTTTGAGCGCTAAGCATTTCAAACTTTCGATTGTTTCTCCTGATAAATGTATTCCATATGACATCCATCATTCTTCCAGTGGACTCTTCATATAGAGAAATACCCTGAGGCTTTATGAAACATATTTTTGTTGTTACGGTGAAAAATAACAAATTGAAATAGATTGAAACACAAAATAATATACGAAGTAACGTCAAGAAGATGTGAATTAAAGTCATGGTCCATGTATACAATGCCTGAAAATAGCTATTGATCCTTTGCGTGTTTGTTTTTAAAATAACGTGTTTAATCTGTAACTACAGTCAGTATATTGATATTAGTATCTCTTTGTTGTTACATATTGGTTTTAAAAAGAATGTGTTTAACTTGTAATTTTAAGCCAGTTTTTCTACTATTCCTTTACTGTTTACATTTGTTTTTAAATCTTTTGTATTGCCCTTACTATTATATATCGCCCTTCAGGAATTTCGTTAATCGTTAGTTATAAGTCATTACTTGTGTTATTATTTTAATTATTGTAATTGTTCCTGAATCACGTATGTAACTTGTAACCGTAAATCACTGCTTGAATATCCTTTTATTACTCTTAACTATTCCATTGTTCATGAATTAAGTATTAATTTGAAAGTGAAAGTCAAACTTTGTTATATTAATCTACTATTGATTATATTTTTAAGGTCGTGTATTTACTCTCAAACGGTTAGACATTCTTGTATATCTTTTGCATTGATTATTCCTCAAACATCTCATTAATCTTTAACAGGATCCATTCTTTCATTAAGGTGCATTCTTCTACATAGTTCATGTGAATTGTAACTGTGACCATTGTTTTATATTATAACTTTAATATTGTTTATTGGTTATAAAATATGTATTTTGATGCCAACTATAACCCTAATATACCTCCGGGTGAAATATGGTTTATTAAATTGGATAATAAAAAAATAAATAAATTTAAGTTCAATTCTCACCTTTTTCAAAGTCGTACACTTGTGGTTACTATAAAGGAAATCTCAAATACCAGCTGAAAATAAGTACTAACTGTAGGCCTGAGCCAAAAAAAGGCTTCCGAAATAATGTAATATCCTCACAGAAGTAATATCCTCCAGGTTGGTGAATCACGCATGATTGACACAACACTACCTAATCCAACGCATTCCAAGAGTTAGACACGTAGTACAAGTTGGCTATTGAGTCTGACACATGTAGCCTATAAAAAAGAAGAGAAATTAAAGAAAGAGAAAGTGAGGAAGAAGAGAAGAATAAGAAGGAAAATGGAGTAAAGAAAAATGAGAGGAAAAAACCCTCAATATCAAAATTAATGCAGGACCTACCAAGCATAACAGTAAAGTTACATAGTGTTTGAAAATTTTTTATGATTGTTCTAACTGTAACTGCAAATGTATACAGTGCAACGCATAATTCCATGGTTTTAATAACTACTGTATATCTCGCCTTCATACTGAACTCATGTTCCCTTCACGTAGATCAGTCGTGGCGAAAATGTGACTCGCGAGCACATTGTGGCTCGCAATGATAGCCATGCATTTCTCTTGCTTGCTACCTCCCCAGTCCCTACCCTCTCACTCACTGGAGTCAAACTCCGTTCCATTTGTATTTTTCTTTGACTTGCGAGTGGCGTATCGTCGCAAGTCTCTCTCCAAACCATGTACCTCTACAAAAACAAAAGTTTCAAGTGGAATGGGAGGACGCATTTTTTTGCTGCCAATATGATGAGAATACTAAATGTATGATTTGTTCACAAGTATTACGAGGAAAACTGTTGTATAACATAAAACGGCATTATACTAAATGTCATTCATGAAACATTAAAAGGTTAAGTGTTGTTGTTGTTATTATTATTATTATTATTATTATTATTATTATTATTATTATTATTAATGCTATACTATACATTGGTGCGATCGAAACTCGAATATGCATCTGTAGTTTGGAACTCGATTACAACTACGGACTCGGCTAAATTAGAAAATATACAAAGAAAATTTATATCCTTATGTTCATTCAGATTTCTGCCCATTAATTCCGGGTATAGTTATGAGAGAAAATGTGAATATTTTAATTGTCAAAATATATATGCTAGACGCCATGAGCTAGATTATCTGTTCTTTTGTAAAGTCCTCAAAGGTGATATATCCTGTGACTCTTTCTTAATCAATATTACCTTACGTATTCCAACTAAAGATATGAGAGCCCACAAACTTTTCTACATTAGAAATTCGAAATTTCTTTCACCAGTCTCCAGATGCATTAAAAATGCCAACATGCATGGCTGCGAATTCGATCCCTTCAATGTATAGACTTAGTTTGCTCTTGGCAACGATTTATCATTTATGTATTCTTTTAGGCATTATACTCAATTAACATTGTCTCATAGTATTCTTAGTTATCCATTCATCTTCATTATTGTAATTAATTGTAATTGTATTTATGTGTAATAATTATTTTTGTTTTATGTTTTTGTTATATTTGTGCTGAAGTGTAATTGGCCACTGGCTGTTGTACAGCACATTAAATAAATAAATAAATAAATAAATAAATATATTATTATTATTATTATTATTATTATTATTATTATTATCCGAAGCTTGTTCTGTTGAAGCTACAACTTACGTTTGTGAAAAATTATTTCCAACAATTAAAATAGTAAAAACCAAATTTAGATCACGACTAACAGACAAATACATTCGTGATCAACTACGTCTGGCAGTAAATAACAATTCCTGATTCTGAAACTCTGTCGCAGAGAAATTCTGAAGACAGTTAATTTTAGGTTGTGATAATGTGTCCTATGTTTTCTTATTCATTTCCTTCTTCGTTACACGTACTAAACATTAGTTCGCAACCTTGTACGGTATAAAATTATATTTAAGTGCTTGACGTAAGGAAAATGAAAATTCTTTAATAAGTCAGACAGTTGCTTCACTTCCCCTTCGGGTGTCCGCCACCCTCCATAGGTACTATGGACGTTGCAGGTTACACATTGGCTCGGCGCACGATCATATTTTCGCCACGGCTGACGTAGATGTTCGATGTTGCAGATATACTCGCTTGTTCTTATTGTTATTCCTTCCGCCACGCTGGTGTAACAAACAGAAGTTGCATAGAAAATTGTTTTCTTTAATACAAAACAACTTCCTTTGATCTCTGAAACCTCTAGTTTCTTTCTGGAGGAAAGGAAAGGTGTAAGATCTCAAAGAATATAAGAACTTGGTAATACCTTAAGAACAGGAAGCGTAATACTCAGAGGCGTGAGGAGACTACGATTGTGCTCGCACATGCCGACCAGTATCGCATATTCGTCTGAGGATTATGGAAATAAAAAAAAACGTTCGGAATAGCACGCATGCGCATTGCCGATGCTTTGAAATGCGTAAATTCCTAATCCCCTTTCATCCCAGATACACACACGTCGTCTGTATGCCTATTGTGCGACTAAATTCCGGTTGTACCTCTATACACTGGCCCCATTGTAACGCACCAGTGGAACAGTGCTTCGACCTCTGGCACATGTTGTGAGATTTAAAATTAGTGGGACAAAGTTGCTATGCAGTACATTTTCAACGTGAAAAGTTTATGGTAGAGACCAGCCTCATGGTCTAGTGGTCAGAGCTTCTGGCTATAGTTCATGAGGTCCCGGGTTCGATTCCCGGTTAGAGCACAGGAATTTTTCCTTAAAGGAGATTATTCCTGTGTTCGTCCATGGTCTGGAATTTAGGTTAAGTTTAGATTTAAGACCTCTCCTCGCACCACATTATCATAATCATCCTATCACATCATCGGGGTAGTGTAACTCCGCCTTCCAGGCGCCCCAACCTCAGAAGTGGGTTACAACTAAGCCATGGCCAGGAGAGAAGACCAGAAATGTCGAAAGACAACCCGGTGGCATTGGATTAAAAATGTTTATGGTAGAGGGTCAATGGGGGGGGGGGACCGTTGCGGAAATTTCAAAATCTAACTTGTTTCTTAGCAACGGAAATGAATTACATCACACTATTCTGATTGCTAAGCAACGAATCAGATTCCTGCATTGATACGGATTGATAAGCGTTTTTTCTATGTAAGCTAAAGTTTCTCTACGTGAAGTGGTGTCATTCATATTGTGTGTTTTACTTCGTTATTTAACGACGCTATATCAACTACGAGGTTATTTAGCGTCGATGGATTGGTGATATAGAGATGATATTTGGCGAGATGAGGCCGAGGATTCGCCATAGATTATCTGACATTTGCCTTATGGTTGGGGAAACCCTCGGAAAAAAACCCAACCAGGTAATCAGACCAAGCGGGAATCGAACCCGCGCCGGAACGCAACTTCGGATCGGCAGGCAAGCGTCTTAGCCGACCGAGCTACGCCGGTGGCTTACTGTGTTTGTTTACATTATGTAAATAAATAAATATTATGCTTTATTTAACGACGCTCGCAACTGCAGATGTGCCGGAATTTTGTCCCGCAGGAGTTCTTTTACTTGACAGATATGAGCCTGTCGCAGTTCAGCACTCATTATTTTCCACAATTTTCGGAGACACATATCGATATATGAAAAAGCTATATTTAACATTTCTGTTTTTAAACAACTTTAAAAGAATTAAACTACTCATTCTATTTACACAATAAATATGTTCATTGTACAGCGCTACTATTATCATACATCCCAGAAAAGAGTGGCCGACCTCCTGCGCCCTACGTGGTTTCCGCCGAGCGCGTAACCATTTCTCCGGCGCTTCTTCAATATACTCGTATAACCTAACAGTACTAACAATAAATGTACAATAATTTGGACTTACCATGCTCATAGTCGTTGCTGAAAATTACCCCCTACTCAGCCGGTGGTGTATGTATGTATTTATGTATGTATGTATGTATGTATGCATGTATGCATGCATGTATGCCTGTATGCATGTATGCATGTATGCATGTATGTATGTATGCATGTATGAATGTATGTATGTATGTACGTATGTATGTGTGCATGCGTGTATGCATTTATGTATGTATGTATGCATGTATGCATGTATGTATGCGTATATGCATGTATGTATGTGTGTATGTGTGTATGCATGTATGTGTGTATGTATGTATGTATGTATGCATGTGTGTATGTATGTATGTATGTATGTATGTATGTATGTATGTATGTATGTATGTATGTGTGTGCATGCGTGTATGCATGTATGTATGTATGTATGCATGCATGTATGTGTGTATGTATGTGTGTATGCATGTATGCATGTATGTATGTGTGTATGTGTGTATGCATGTATGTATGTATGTATTCATGCATGTATGTATGTATGCATGTATGCATGTGTGTATGTATGTATGTGTGCATGCGTGTATGTATGCGTGTGTGTATGTGTGTATGCATGCATGTATGTATGTATGCATGTATGCATGTGTGTATGTATGCGTGTATGCATGTATGTATGTATGTATGTATGTGTGTATGTATGTATGTATGCATGTATGCATGTATGCGTGTATGCATGCATGTATGTATGTATGTATGTATGTGTGTATGTGTGCATGTATGTATGTATGTATGTGTGTATGTATGTATGTATGTATGTATGTGTGTATGTATGTATGTATGTATGTATGTTCTCTATACAAATCTACACGCTTTGACCGATATGTGCCAAAATTTGTACATTTAACTTTCATAACCAGGAGAAAAAAACATTGGCTATATTAAAATTGTGTAAATGGACGTTAAATTAATTAAAAAATAAAAATCTATACTAATAATAAATCTGTAGCCAAAATGTTTCTGGTAATTTTCGATTTTCCAAAAATAATTGGTGTTAACATGTATAATTAACCATCCTGAAACCGAAAATCGCTTTTTTGGAATTTTTGTTTGTATGTCTGTCTGTCTGTCTGCCTGTCTGTCTGTGTGGATGTTTGTTACCTTTTCACGCGATAATGGCTGAACGGATTTCGATGAAAATTGGAATATAAATTAAGTTCGTTGTAACTAATTCAAAATACGTTATTTAAAAGGGGTGTTATAAGGGGGCCTGAATTAAATAAATCGAAATATCTCGCTTATTATTGCTTTTTGTGAAAAATGTTACATAACAAAAGTTTCTTTAAAAATGATTTATAATAAGTATTGTTCTTTGCAAAATTTTTATAGGACTGATAAGTAAGGATATACAAGACTTTTAAAATAACAATACAATACATTTTCACCGCCGGCTCAGATTATAGCGTTGTTGTTCTTTCAGTAACTCCTATGTGCAAAATATAAAATTTTTGAGTAGGAAGAAAAAAACACATTTATTCATGACAATGGTACATAGGAGATAGTGAATTCTTACATTTTCGAAAGAAAGAAATATAATTACATATCACTATATATGTTGTATCACTATTTAAGTTATTTCAAGGGTTCAGAACCATGGTGGGCCAAGCGCCATTTACTGAATACGTAGAAAACAAGGTTTAAAATTAAGTTATTACCATAATTCAATGGAAACATATAGCAAGTAATATAAAGTATACACATTAAAACTAAATGATATGTCAATCTTCATTAAACTATGGTTGCATGTAATAACAATTAAGATACATGTTAAAGGAATTTTCATTGCACCAAATGAGTGCTCTCTGGATCAAAATGATCGCATTTTAATTTGTTAATACAATTTAAATTAAGTAACATATAAAACGATTTATTCCTCTATGAAACACGAATGTTCCCTGGATCAAATGTCCTATTTTAATTATGTAATTACTTCATATTTATTTCTAACGGGTGCAGCGGAGCGCACGGGTACGGCTAGTTAAAAATAAATACAATCAAACATCCATGTGTAATACAAAAATGCAATCTTCTACATTCAATTGTTCTTTGTTATTGTCTGTTGTATTCAACATCGACTTTCCAGAGGCCATGGATACGAAATTAAAACAATGTTGATACATCATGACAATTCATTCAATAAGTATCTTTACGCAGTCCAGGACCGTATTATTAATTTCTCGATGCAGTTGTAGATAGTAGGCAGCTGTGTTTAATTCAACTGAACTCTTGAATTCTTTGAGACTACAAGGATTGCTACCACATAATTTAACACTTAATATTGAATCACCTAGTAAGCCTACTACTGCGAAATATTAAGCCACCAAAATTATGAAATGGAACAAGAATTGGTGTGAAAAACTCGAGAGAAACGTAATATAAGTGGCAATATTTACTGGAAAAACGACAGGAAATGTTTTTAACCCACGTATTGCTATGATACCCACTAACATCCTTTTCGATTTTAAGCAATTGCAATCAAAACTTATCATCACACCAGCTTATGTATATAATAGTTATTTATGGTACTTGTGAGGTAAGTGCATCTTTCCACTCGTGCAATAACGGTCACACTCACAAGTACCACACGTAATTTTATCCATGACCACAACGAAAAATTCTGTTTTATAAAAGAAAATATGTTGAAAATAAGTCCTCATGTAATCACATACAATGGCATGGATTTTAGAATCAATACATGTACTACGTAGGTCATGATGTAGGAGGCCATGATTAGTAAAGAATTGTATCTAAGGCGTTGGATATATAACAAATTATAATTAATTATATAATTTTAATATATATTTTTTCACTTTAAACGTGTATTTTCGTCTTTTTGAAGGTTCAGGGATTATTTAGAAGTGTTCATGGGATTATTGTGATTAAAATAATTTCACATTTTACATCTGTAAACTTAAGAAGAATATTAAAACTTAATTAATCATCGCGTCTGTTTAGCTCAGTTGGCTAACGCGTGTTGTTTTAAAATCCTATAAACCCAACTTCGCAGGTTCAAGTCTCCTCGCATCCCAAAAGGTAAATTATTACAAAATTTTAAACAGATGCATATTAGATATGGATGTAATGTACAAATTACGACGTAGCAGATAGAGAAAAGAGGAGGAGATTGAGTGTATGAATATTTAAGAAATGGTAATAAAGAAGTAGAGGTAGTGACATCTAGTAACTAATATATTAACTTCTTGAGTAATAGTTCAATGGAAAAGTATACGTGTGTACCCGGGTACTAGGAAGATACTAATAAACTGTGAGATAAAGTTCAAACTGTGAGGTAAAGTCTTTATCTCACTAGTGAAATAAAGTAACGTTGAATAAAAGCCTACTTTACAAACGCAAAAGTATTTAGTAAAGGCATGTTTTTCGTTATGGTCATGGATAATAATTATTATTACTTATTAACAATTCCTATTTTGTTCATTGAGGAGCCCAATCTATGTTGCCCTTAATTCCGTGTCATGTATTCTATTTATATTTTATTTAGAAATGATATGTTTGGCTCTAAATGTGCTGTTAGATCAATAAATTATTTTTTTTTTAAATTCCAGTGCGACTAGCATTTGTAATGGCCATATTAAAATTATGCTCAAGGACAGTCGCTCAAATTAGCAGAAATGAACTTAAAATCTGCGTTTCTTTCACATCCTCAGCTATATGTTATACAAAGAAGTGAAAAAGAAGATTTTACACATATCAAAAAAGCAATTCAATGATAAATTTGTCACGTTCCTAATGTAGTAGGTTATGTGAATGTACTAGTAAGCAATACGAATGAAAATAACACTGTATTAATTCTAAAATATACGTCTCTCAAAATATTGTTGTTTGTGTCCGAAAATGTGTTATTGCGAAATTCTAGCTGCATAATCACATTGCCAATGTAGTATGTTGCGCATTGTAGAAAGAACGATCTCTTAGTTTCTAAAATACCTGTATACGTCACCCAGAATATTAGTCTTTATGTTAAAAAATTACTTATTACAAGTTTATATTGTATCAGTCTTACTAATAAACCGTGTATAGTTTTTATACGAGACTTATGCAGAGTTGAGACAGAAAACGTTACTAATAAACTGTGAATAAGCTATGGACGTATAAACAGGCTGTAACTATACAATGGGAATTGCTTTTCAGTAGTTATATACACGAAACCCCTTGTTTAAGCGTTGTATATAGGGAAAAAATGGCCGCCCCTTTAACAGCTGTTCGTATCGACTGTCATTTTATGATGATGTTTACCTTGTAACCACAGAAGAACAAACCAAAAATCATAGAATTATTAGAATAATATTGCTGTAGCTTGTACTCTTTCACCAAAATGTAGTGTGGTAATCGATTAGAACCAATTGTACTATCGATATTTAACACGCCACACTACAGCGCTCTACCGGATTCAGTAGAGAACCTCAGATATTCTATTACCTTTCGTAACGAAGTAATGACGAAACTATGACGTAGCTGTGTAACAGTTATACTGTTATACACGACGTATGTAGTGATTATTAGTAATGAATTTACACACGACTTATAAAGGAGCTACTCATTGTATAAGTATAAGACAGTTAAACGTCTGTATATAGAGTTTTTATTAGTAAGACCGTATCTGTATTCTGTAATTATATAAAATAAGAATTAATACAATTAATATGTTCTGAATTTGTGAGATACAATTTCTCAAGTCATATTAAAAAACTGGGTATGATATAAGCGGATGTACAGCGGTCAAGGAGTAAAAAATATTATTCTACGTAAATTATATTGATTCTTTGGTACGACCGATAGAGAGAGATATTTTGACTCATAATGACATACGATGGAAGAGTAATGGAAGGGAGAAAAATTCTCTCCGGCGCCGGGATTTGAACCCGGGTTTTCAGCTTTACGTGCTGATGCTTTATCCACTAAGCCACACCGGATACAACCCCGACGCCGAACAGAATCGTCTCTGATTGAGTTCCAACTCTTGGGTTCCCTCTGCATGGAAATATCATATGTACTTCGGTACATTGAAATAATATCATAATGACATCCCAAAGGGTTCAGACTGGGAACAAGGGAATTCCCTGTTTATCGTCAGCTGTCCCTTAAATTCAAGTGAAATCACACACAGACGTGAAATTAGGTGAAATGCACAGCTTCAGATCAATGTACAGATCTTATAATTATTTTTATCTGTCTCTGTGCAACGTCACATTTGCGAGGAGGAAAGGAGACGGCAGAAAGGTTGTAATGCTTTTTAATACGTTGACTCCCATGACTAAGATAAGCCACTTGAAATTTAACAGTCACTGACCAGCAGATATATGTAAGATCTGAATAACATTGATACAATGCTAAGTGGGCCTATAGGGACCGAGGGGTGTGTTACTGTTTTGCTGAACTAACTTCCAAGACAATGCTAATTCATTTAAGGTTTGTGTGACTGTAGCCTATATATGTTCGTTTGGCTTTACTTTATTTATAGTTTGATTTTTTTTATTATTTTATTTGTACTTCTGGTGATGTGGAAGACCTTAACTACGCAAAAGTAAATAAATAAAAATTTTTTATTTTAGTAGGTTATTTTACGACGCTTTATCAACATCTTAGGTTATTTAGCGTCTGAAGGTGATAATGCCGGCGAAATGAGTCCGGGATCCAGCACCGAAAGTTACCCAACATTTGTTCATATTGGGTTGAGGGAAAACCCAGGAAAAAACCTCAACCAGGTAACTTGCTCTGACCGGGAATCGAACCCGGGCCACCTGGTTTCGCAGCCAGACGCGCTAACAGCTACTCCATAGGCGTGGACAATATTAAGTTTATTTAAGTCATATTTGAATAACAGAAATTATGTAACTAAAATTGATAATGAATAATTTAATTTTACTCAAAACATAGAAGTAGGGGTCCCTCAGGGCACTGTTCTTGGTCCTATTTTATTCTTAATTTATATCAATGATTTGTTATTAAATGATTTACGCAAATATAATGGGGTTATATATTCATAGACGGATGATACCATAATTATTTTTGGTGAAAAATCTTGGAAAGGAAGTTATGTTAATGCGAATAATGGATTACAGGTAATAAAGAGTAGTTTGATTCAAATGCTCTTTCCTTAAACACATCCAAAACAACTGTTGTTCCATTTTCACTAAGGTTCAGTGGTCTTAAATCTCCTCAATCTTCTTTTAGACTCAAAATTCATTATTCTAATTATTCTTCTCAAAATTGTGAAAGTCCCATATTAACCGAATCCTAAGAAGTTAAGTATTTAGGCATTGCAATCGACCAACACTTACGATGGAATAAACATATTACATATTTATGCAATAGATTACGTAAAACAATTTATATCTTTGTTATACTTCCGTCACATTTACCAGTTAATATTTCACGTCTCATTTATTTAGCTTTATTCCAATCCATTCTCAAATATGGAATTTAGAATGGGGAAATAATTATTGTATCTCTAATCTCACCCCACTAATACTTATTCAGAAAAGAATAATTAAAATATGCATTAATAAACCAATAGATTACTCATCCGAACTTTTGTTCACTGATTTTAATGATTTGAAAATTAAATAGATTTATTATATTGACTTATTAATCTTCATACATAAAAATCGAATTAAAAAATTCAAATTGTATCATCATAAATATGGAACTTAAAGATCCGATTTTATATGACTAGAGAAACCAAAGTGTTTTACAAGCACAGCTCTTAGCCATGGTACCTACTATGATCCAAAGTTATATAATAAAATAACTGAAAAATACCCAAATTTGGAAAATGTTAGTATCAGAAATTTAAAAAATAGCGTTGGGAATTTAATTCTTAAAGAATATACATTGATTTAATATGTATATGTATTTGTATGATTTAAATTGTTAAAATTGAAATTAAATTTTTAAATTTAATTTATTCCTATAATTTTTTTCTTGACCCACTTTGTGTCAAATAATTATCTTTATTTGTGTTAAGTATGTGTTTAGATAACTCCCTGAGCACGAGTTTTTACTCCTTCGGGGAAGAATTAAGACTGTATTTTTATACATGTTATTTTACTAACAATAAACAATATATGTATAAAACATTTGAAATTAAGACACGTGATGAATGTTTTCTTTCGTTGCCTGATCTACAGATGTTTTAAATCGAGTTAATCCTTGCAGGCATTTGGCTAAGAAATTCATTAATTCATGTAAGCGATGCTATGTAAAGATTCATCTTTATGGACGAGGATAGCTTACTTACTTACTGGCTTTTAAGGAACCCGGAGGTTCATTGCCGTCCTCACATAAGCCCGCCATTGGTCCCTATCCTGAGCAAGATTAATCCAGTCCCTACCATCATATCCCACCTCCCTCAAATCCATTTTAATATTATCTTCCCATCTACGTCTCGGCCTCTCCAAAGGTCTTTTCCCCTCTGGCCTCCCAATTAACACTCTATATGCATTTCTGGATTCGCCCATACGTGCTACATGCCCTGCCCATCTCAAATATCTGGATTTAATGTTCCTAATTATGTCAGGTGAAGAATATAATGCGTGCAGCTCTGCGTTGTGTAACTTTCTCCATTCTCCTGTAACTTCATCCTTCTTAGCCCCAAATATTTTCCTAAGAACCTTATTCTTAAAAACCCTCAATCTCTGTTCCTCTCTTAAAGTGGGAGTCCAAGTTTCACAGCCATACAGAACAACCGGTAAGATAACTGTTTTATAAATTCCAACTTTCAGATTTGTTGACAGCAGACTAGATGACAAAAGCTTCTCAACCGAATAATAACAGGCATTACCCATATTTATTCTGCGACGAGGAAAGCTTATTAAAGACAATTCGTTTTGTTTGTCTATAGTTAAGTTTCTGAGATTTCCGAAAAGTCTGAGGTATAACAACCAGTATAATTTAAAAAAAAGAAGCAAAAAGGACAACCCGGGCAAAGCCGGGTGCTTTCAGCTAGTAGAAGCTATAATTTAAAGTTATTTTACGTGAGTTCTGTAATACATTAGTTTATTGTTTAGCCAACTGTCCGAAGAAGGTTTATTTATTTATTTATTTATTTATTTATTTATTTATTTATTTATTATACTCCGATTTTACAGAGAACCCTATTTTACCTAAGATAGGTATGTTAGGGTTATAAATACATAACAATAATAATAATAATAATAATAATTTAATTTAATTTAGTAGTCTGACCCAATATTTTTGGTTTGCCCTGTGACACAGAATAGCTCACAATAAAATTTAAAATGAAAAATTATATAAACAGGTTTCAGACAAAAGTGAATAAGACATAAGAAAAAAAATGGAACCAAGTGTAATTTAAATTGAATGTACAACATAAAGATGCTGACGAAACATCGCTACAAAAAATTTTATTACGGTGGTGACGATGGCATCTTGAAGATCTCTCGTCAGCTTATATTTTTCCCTCCACTTTACAAAGGCTTTCGGAATGGTGCCTCTCGCTCCGAAGAAGAGACCGGTAACTGCGATTTTTTCTGTGTTGTATTTCGCCGATAGGTACTGAATCGTGGGCTCGTAGATTTCAAATCTGATGCTAAGATCAACTATTTCGGCTGACTGTTTATTCCTATTTATAGCTATGATATCGATCCTACGATTGCTTCCACCATCAGCAATACAATGAACTTCCTCGTGAACGTCTAGATTTTTGGATCGAAGTGCATCTGCATTTCTTCCATACGGTTACGTAGCTTATATATTTCTCTATCAAATGACACTGATTTCAGTGACCTAACTATCTAATCAAATGTAGAGAAAAATTGCACTTAGTGTCCCTCGGTAACGGTCATACCATGTTGACAATACCAGTTCTCGTCTATCACCGAAGTCAAGCACATTCGGCGTGGTCAGTACTTGGATGGGTGACCGCTTGGTAACACCACGTGTCGTTGGCGTGTCCCGAATCACGTAAAATGAAGCACACACACTTTCACAATAGGCGAACATAACAAATGGCGACAATTCTGTTTTAGTGTTTAGGGTTCATCTTTGAAATCGCCGACGAAATAATTTCCTGAGTTCCAGGGTGGGATTATTATAAGTAATTAACAGTAGCTCGAAGCTAGTGAGGGTATTATTACTGAGTTCGAGCCCTGTAAATCTATTTTATTACAAGAATAAAAAATTACTGGAAAAATCTAAAAACTTTTATACACAATGCACCCCTTTCGATAAATAACAGTCTGTAGTTTGATACCAGTGAGGGCATTATTTCCTGAGTTCAAGCCTTGTAAATGTATAAATTACTATAGTATAAAGGAATTGGTGGGAAAAATGTAAAATATAGTATGCACAATGCACCTCTTCCTTTAAATATCAGTTTTGTAATGTGAATTCAGCGAAGGTACCCTGAGTTCGAGCCCCGTAAATGTATAATTCTTTATTATAGGTACAAAAATTTCTGAAAAGAAATCTAAAAAGTTGTATAAAGAATGCTCCTCTTCTGTTAAATACCAGTCTGTGGTTCAAATACAGTGAGGGCAATATTTCCTGAATTCGAGCCGATAAAATGTGTAATTCTTTTTTGTGGGTATGAAACATTGCTGGAGAAATCTTAAAACGTTTATATACAATGCTTTATTATCATTATTATTATTATTATTATTATTATTATTATTATTACTATTATTATTATTATTAATGTCATTATTAAACATGTTAAAAATTACATCTTTAAAAAGTATTGATCTCTATAACTCTTTGTAGAGCTAAGAATATACCATACATGTAGAAACATACAAGTGATGATGATACATTGTATTCTGGCCAACATACCCTAATATTTACGTTTCTTCTTTGGGCGAAAGTTTATTTACTCATATATGTATCTCCCTATCTATCTGTATGTATGTATGTATATATATATATATATATATATATATATGCCTATCTCTCTATATGTGTGCCTACCTGTCTGCCTACCTGCCTATCTAACTACCTATTTATCTAACTCTATTATCTGTCTGTCTATCTAAAAATCTAAGAAAAACTAAAAAAAAAAACAAAAAACTAAAAAAAAAAACTAAAAAACTAAACTAAGAAAACCTGAAAAACCTAAAAAAACTAAATAACTAAAAAACTAGAAAACTAGAAAATTGGAAAACTAAGAAACTAAAAAAAAACTAAAAAAACCTAAAAAAATATAAAAAACTAAAAAAAAAACAAAAAAAAAACAAAAACCGAATAAAACTAAAAAAACTAAAAAACTAAGACTCTAAAAATATAAAAATCTAAGAATCTAAGAATATAAAAATCTAAGAATCTAAGAACATAAAAATCTAAGAATCTAAGAATATAAAAATCTAAGAATCTAAGAATATAAAAATTTAAGAATCTAAGAATATAAAAATCTAAGAATCTAAGAATGTAAAAATCTAAGAATCTAAGAATATAAAAATCTAAAAATCTAAGAATATAAAAATCTAAAAATCTAAAAATTAAGAATATAAAAATCTAAAAATCTAAGAATATAAAAATATAAAAATCTAAGAATATAATCTAAAAATCTGAGAATATGAAAATCTAAAAATCTAAGAATATGAAAATCTAGAAAAATTTAAGAATATGAAAATCTAAAAATTTAAGAATATGAAAATCTAAAAATCTAAGAATATAAAAATATAAAGATATGAAGATATGAAGACATTAAGACATTACGACATTACGACATTAAGACCTTAAGACCTTAAGACCTTAAAACCTTAAAACCTTAAAACCTTAAAACCTTAAAACCTATCTGTCTGTCTGTCTGTCTGTCTGTCTGTCTGTCTGTCTGTCTGTCTGTCTGTCTGTCTGTCTGTCTGTCTGTCTATCTATCTATCTATCTATCTATCTATCTATCTATCTATCTATCTATCTATCTATCTATCTATCTATCTATCTATCTATCTATCTATCTATCTATCTATCTATCTATCTATCTATCTATCTATCTATCTATCTATCTATATATCTATCTATCTATCTATCTATCTATCTATCTATCTATCTATCTATCTATCTATCTATCTATCTATCTATCTATCTATCTATCTATCTGCCTGCCTGCGTTCCTGCCTATTTATCTATGTATGTCTGTCTGTCTGATACGTTGAGTATATCAGGTAAGACTACCGTCTTCCCAGCTGCTTTGTGAACACTGCATTATCCCAGAGCATAGGTATGTGCCTCAACTTCGAAGTCCACTTATAATAAACCAAAATTTGAACCTCTACTGTGTTAACCCAAATTTGCATGAGTTCATCATCATCATCATCATCGTCCTTCACGAATTAGGCCTCTGTAGACCTGTTTCGGCCCCATCTAGCAGTCTTCTTAAAGGTCTTCCTGGTCGACGATGTCCTCTAGGTTTATACTGCATCATAATTTTTGGGATTCCTGAATTTTCCATTCTTCTTATATGATCTAGCCAATTGAATTTGTATCTGCTGATTTTTTCTTCTACTGACTCTACTTCTAATTGTTCTAAAATTTCTTCATCCATTTTTCGGTCTAAAAGAGTATATTATCCTGCTGTCCTCCTGAAAAATTTCATTTCCGTTGCTTTGATTCTGCTCATGTCTTTTTTCTTTAATGTCCAAATCTCGCTTCCGTATAAACGGGAGGGTAATGCTAGTGTATTATATATTTTTATTCTTGTAGATTTTTGTACTAATTTAGCTTTTAATGTATTGTTTATTATTCCTAGAATTTGTGTAAATTTGGTAATTTTCTTGTTCACATCTTTTTCATTTTGATAAGATATTTCACAACCCAGATAATTGAAATTTTGCACTTGTTCGAGGCATTGGTTATTGTGTATTATCTTACTTCTGACTGGATCTTGTCCTAAAAATGCCATTACTTTTGATTTTTTTGCTGAAATTTCCATCCCAAACTCTTTTAATATTTTATTTAATGTATACAATACTCTTTGTAAATTATCCTCTGAATTGGAAATTATGACTTGATCATCGGCATAGAGTAAGGTATTTAATGTTAGAGCACTGGTTATTTTGATTCCTGATGTGTAGATTTGGTTCCATTTTAAAATAATTTCATTTATATAGATATTAAATAAAGTTGGTGATAGTGGACAACCTTGTCGAACTTCATTATTAACTAATTTTCTTTCGGATATACAGTTATTTATTTTGACACTTATTTTGCTGTGTGTGTAGATTTCTGTTATATTTTTTAATAGCAAATTTGGAATGTTTTTATCTTGTAATATGACGAATAAAAGGTCTCTTGGACTTTATCAAAAGCTTTCACAAAATCAATAAAAGCAATATGGGTTTCTAAATTAAATTCTCTTCTTTTTTCTAACAATAGTTTGATACTAAATAATGGATCTACACATGATCTTCCTTTTCTGAAGCCATTTTGACACTCCAGAAGGAAAGTTTCAGCATGTTTTTTTTTTTTTTTTTTTAATTTTTCATTTAAAATCCTACTAAATATCTTATAACATGTGTTGAGGATACTAATCTCTCTATAGTTTTCAACATTCTGTTTATCTCCTGTTTTATATATGGGAATAATCACACTATTTTTCCATTTTTCCGGTAAAGTGGCAGTCAGATATATTCTGTTTAGAAATCTTAGTAATCTTTCTTGAAATAGATCTCCTGCATATTTATACAATTCTGAATTTAGGTTATCTTCTCCAGGTGATTTACTATTTTTCGTCTTCTTTAATGCTTCTTGTAGTTCTTCTTTTGTAATGCATTGTTCATCTGGGTTTTTTGTGTCCCAGAATTTTGAATCAAAAGTAGGATTTGCATGAGTTAATCATCATATCTAACAGTCCATTGTATCTTGTGGCTGGATATTTTGATACTGATCTGAAATCTGATTTTGAATAAAAAAATAGTTATGAAAAAAATATATATATTCTTATTACTGAGTTGACTATCTTTGTGTTGGCATATTTTCCTG